>NC_090709.1:56956163-57143729 GCF_040954835.1 Lepisosteus oculatus | reverse complement strand
TAGGTTAAGCTTTCGAAACTCTGCCCCAAAGTCATGTGACTGATTTTTCGCCCTGTTTCGTTGGTTAAACGCAATGATCACAAGCACCACCATGGTTACTGGGATGTGTAGTTTTTAATTCCGTTTGAATTATAACTGTACGTACTGTCTTCATATTTGGCCAGGGCTTTAAAGAGAAGGCGCGCCAAAAAATTTCGGTGCCGTCGTCTCCGCTTTAAAGGTACCCCGTGCTGGAAGAATTTGACCTCGGAACGTTTGCCCAGCGTACCTAAAGCCTGATGATCTGAGAAGAAGACAGGCTGAAGAGTGACCCCAACAACTTTCACTCTCTCTCTGAGACAAAGCAATAGTCAATTCTGGAGCTGCTATTCCTCCCTGACCATGTATATCCTGCTGTTGTGGGATATATACATCTATATGTGTCTGAGAGTTTAAAGTCTTGAACTAAGTTTTGCAGGGCCAGTGAGCTGGAATCCAATTTTATCGGCCTTTTGGCTAAGATCAAGTTCAAGTGGCATGCCCGCAGTTCTTGTCTTTCCAAAGTTCTAGAAGGCGATCGAAGATCCTGAAGAGCGCTTGAGCTGGTATCGCCCTAGGTTGAGCCTAGGGGGTTAAGGCCAAGCAGCAGCTGAGCTGGGAGGGATCCGGCAGCAATGTTCTCCCTCTCTCTCTCTCCTCCTGCGCCTGCACCTAGCTGGGCTTTGCCCACAAGGACAAAGGCCAGGGCTCCCTCACTGCTCCTTTAGCAGCTAAACCCTCCTCTCCACAGGACCTTGCTCTCTCTCTTTCTCTCCTTTTTTCTTTTTTCTCCTTTCCAGATGGCAGACAAGAAGACACTGATCCGGTTCCACTGGACCAAGAAAACAGAGACGATGCTAACTGCGAAATCCTTTTTCATTACCTTCCTAAGAGGGATCCTGCAGTTGGTGGCCGGAGATCTCTACTGCCTGCAAGACAACAAGGCAGAGAGATACATGGAGGCCTACATGGCCACGGACGCCTCATATGAAAAGGCAACGAAAATGATCAAATGAAAAAGGTAAGCACCCCGGCTTCTCTGATTTCAGGCCGGAGCCTATGAGGAAGACAAACCAGAGGACCATCACAGTCCTCACATACAACCCCTACGTACCAATGGAACTGGTAACAGCGTACCTAGGGAGGTATGTAACTGTGGTGGACAAACCGACGGAGATCAGGGACAGTTGTGGCGTCTGGTACAGCAAACACCTGTACCGAGTCCTCCTGAAAGAGGACCTAGAGGGCGTAGACGGTTTCCAGCACCCCCCGGCCCACTTCAACATCGGAGCCGACAGGGGGTAGCTTTACTACCCCAGGATGCCGGATGTCTGCAAGAAGTGCAGACAGTCCAGCCACAAAGAGAACACGTGTGACATCGTCAGATGTCACAACTGTAACAAAGAGGGGCACCTGGCAAAAACCTGCCGGGCAGCCAAAAAGTGCGATGGATGCGGCGCCGAGGGACACCTCCTTCACTAATGCAAGGTAAGCAAACCTTCCTTTGCGCAGGTGGTGGAAGCCGACCGGCAGAAACCGGTCTCAAGACAAAGGGAGAGAGGTGAGAACAAAGAACCTGCACCTCCCCCGCAGAGAACCGAAACTGCCAAGGCCACACCCCCAGCCGCACCAGTGCCTCAAGATGGCCGCCAGGACAACGGACAAAATGGCTGACCGGAGGAAGGGCCCTGGATAACTCCCAGCAAGAAGGGAAAGAGGATCCACCTTCAGAAGGACAAAAGAAAAGAGTGGTAAGGGAGAACTGTTTCCTCCTCCTAGAGGAAACGGAACTTTCTTCCCCCGAGGCCCAGGAACAACCGGAGGAGGCAGCCCAGGAAATGGAAACCCTCCCCCCCCAGGGCCCACGGACAACAGGAGGAGGCAGCCCAGGAAGAGGTTACCCCCTCCCCCGAGGCCCAGGGACAACAGGAAAAGGCAGCCCAGGAAGAGGTTACCCCCTCCCCCGAGGCCCAGGGACAACAGGAAGAGGCAGCCCAGGAAGTGGAGCCCCCCTCCCCCAAGGCCCAGGAGCAACTGGAGGTCCCCGAAACTCCTGGAGAAAGGGAAGAAAAAAGCCTTCCCGAAATGGTGGTGGAGAGTATCCTCAAGGAAGACGAGGATTACTTTGAAGCCGCCCTGGAGCCGGGACTGATGGTAGGGCTGGACCTGTCCAGCATGTTTACCTTTCAGTCCCCAGCGAGACCTGGAGGGAGCCCAGCATATTCCCCCCAGGACCCAAACAAGAGGAGTTACATCTAGGCTAAACAGTGCCCAGATGTAGAATCCCAAGTTTTCCCCACTGTAAGCACAAAGAGAGGAGGTTCAACTTTCACTTGTTTAATCATGACTGTGAAACTTATCTTTCTAACAACTAACGTGAGAGGGCTAAGAGACCCGGTGAAAAGACGGGGAGTCTTTCATGATCTGGCCTCAAAGTCTTTCTCAGTTTGTTTCTTACAGGAGGTCCACCTGAAGGATGAAAGCGACAAGCTGACATTCAGCAGGGAATGGACGAAGGGAGAATCTTGCTGGAGCGTAGGAGGGGTCCATTCTTCCGGAGTGGGAATCCTCCTCGGAAACCCAGAGATGACGCTGGTTTCCTCCTTCTCGGTGGTGCAGGGCCGGATCCTGGTCGCAGACATCGACTGGAGGGGGCAGAAATTGAGAGCAATTAACGTCTATGCTCCGATGGAACCCTCTCTCCGGAAGGAAGTGTTTGCTGACCTGGCCAGCTGCTGCACCACCAACAGACAGGTGGTGCTTGGCGGGGACTTCAAAGTCGACCGGGAGAAGGGGAGCGACGCTAGCTCAGCAGAGCTGGAGTCGCTACTCAAGCAGTTCTCCCTGGTAGACGGTTTCAGACGGTGCCGCCCTAACGACGGGAAAAACTCCCGGGGAGTGTGCAGCCGCCTTGGACTACATCTTTCTGCACACGACCTGCTCCCTGGAGTCGGCGACGGTGTCCCCGGAGTGGTATTCCGACCATGAGTGCGTGACAGTGGTGGCTAACACCAACCTGCCGGCATTCGGTCGTCGGTATTGGAAGCTGAACCGGGAGATATTGGAGGAAGACGACTTCAGGGCACTGTTCAGTAAAGACTACGCAAGCTGGGTCGACATGAAGGATGGCTACAGCTCCGTGGTGGAATGGTGGGAGTTCATGAAGGACAGGACCCGAACGCTGGCGCAGACGTACTGCAGACGGAAGGTGGCCAGGGAGAGGAAGGAAGCTGCGCAACTCCCGAAACAACTAGAGGAGGAGTACAGCTTGGCTAACAGGGGAGGAGCCTTCAATTCAGCCTGGGCATGGGACCTGAAGGAAAGGATCCGCAAGCTGCACACCAAGAAAGCCAAGGCTTTCCTGGTCAAGGCACAAAGGGAGCATTATGAAAATAATGAAACCTGTTCCTCTTATTTCTTCAATCAGGTCCGAGAAGCCCAGAAAAAGAGGGTGATCTACAGCCTGAGACGGGGAGATGGAGAGGAAGTGCTGGACGAGAGTGACAAGGTAGAAGCGACCACCACTTTCTACAAGGAGCTCTTTTCAGAAAAGCAGACAGAGGTGAAGGCAGGTGATGCTTTTCTGGAGGGGCTGAAGGCACGAGTACCAGAGGAGGTGAGGGAGGACTTGGAGGGTCCAATCACGGCCGAGGAGCTGAAGGCTGCGCTCTTGTCCATGGAGAATGGCAAGGTGCCGGGACCGGATGGACTCCCCAAGAAATTCTACACATGCTTCTGGGACACCCTGGTGGCAGATCTGGTGGAAGTGGTGCAGGAGATCTTCCGCGGGGGAAACTCGGAAACACCATGAGGAAGGGCGTCATCTCCCTGCTCTTTAAGGGAGGAGATGCCGACGACCTCAAAAACTGGAAGCCGATCACGATGCTCTGCATGGACGTAAAGATCCCGTCCAAGCTTCTGACCGCCAGACTGAGAACCGCCCTTCCCCACATCATCCACAGCAACCAGACATGTGGGTGGAAGGGCGATCCGTCAGCTGGAACCTCCAGCTGACCAGAGACACCAGCGCCTGGGGCGAGGACCGGAATATGCCCATGACTGGACCAGGAGAAAGCCTTCGACAGAGTGAACCATAGCTATCTGTTTAGGGTGCTGGAACGCTTCGGTTTCGGAGAGAGTTTCAGCCACTGGATTAATATACTGTACTCTGACATAGGCAGCAGAGTCAACGTGAAAGGAAACCTGGGGGATTTCATTCCCCAGGAATCCGGAGTATGACAAGGCTGCTCCCTTTCACCCCTTCTCTATGTTCTTTTCACAGAGCCCCTAGCAGAGGCGGTGAGACGGGACCCTGTCATCAACCGCCTGGAGATACCGGGAGGTGCGGGGGAAGCCCTGAAGATCTCCCAGCACGCTGACGACACGATGCTGTTCCTGAGGTCGGACAGGGGGCTAAGAAGAGCCCTGCAGGTCATGGAGCAATACTCCAGAGCCTTGGGGTCGAAGCTCAACCGCCGAAAGAGCAAACTGAAGTTCTCCGGGCCCTGAAAGCACAGGACGACGGAGCCGGAGGGTCTCGAGCTCTGCACGGAGCCTCTCAAAATACTGGGGGTTTCCTTCAAGAGCTAGGACAACGAGACCATCAACTGGACCGAGAGGATCGCCAAGGTGAATGCGATGCAGGGTCTGCGGTGTACCCGCTGCTGGCCAGACTCAGACGAGAGCTGCAAGGGATGATCTTTGGCTTCGTCTGGGGCGGCAAGTACGAGTACATCACGAGAAACCGGATGTGTCAGCCGATCGAGAAAGGGGGTCGAGATGTCCCACATTTCCCCCTGAAACTCGACTGCATCTTTTTCTGCAACTTCTGTCGGGCGCAGCGGGAGCCCATCGGCCACAAGTACGAGTACTTTGTCAGGCTGTGGCTCTCCGTCCCAATGAGGCACTTGGTCCAGTGGTCAAACACTGGGCCCAAGGCAGAAGGCGACCGGAGTTCTACATCCGCGCTGTCAAGTGGAGCAGGAGGTACGAGGCCACGAGACAGCCAGAGCTCTGCACCAACCACAGAGACTTGTACAAAGACAAGTCTGGGAAAGGACGCAGCCCAAAGAACTTGGAAACCAACTGAAGGACCTCAACTGGATGGCTGTACACAAGAGACTGGCTACCAGAAAGGTCCTCTACAGACACTCGATCTCCAGGAATCCGCATTGCCCCCGGTACGCGTGTTTTGTCGAGGAGACTCAGGAGCACGTGTTCTGGAGCTGCCTCTTCGCCAAGGCAGTGTGGGGCAGAATGGACAACATTATGCAACTCCTGGGAACGGATGCAGTGCTCAGTTACCAGTACATTCTGCTGGGGGCTGGCACCCACCGGACTGGACAAGGGGACACAGGACCTGCGGGGGCTGCTGCTGTCCCTCACAAAACAAGGACTGTGGAAGGCGAGGAACACTCTCATCCGGCACAACATAAAGTGGGGGGCGAGGGAGCTGGAGGAGAGGATCCTGGCGGACCTCAGGAGGAAGACGAAGCACCACGTCACCAAATGGGGTCTCCCCACGGCGAGGGAGCGCTGGAAAGGACTTTGGGCCCTATACAGGGATTAAAGGACAATAGCAAGTGGTAGGTTTGGAGGGACTCTCTTAATTGCGCAAATCCGCCCCCACTTGCAAAGATTGATAACGAACAATCAATCTCCGTTCCGCCGTTGTTTTTTATTACATGGAGTGCTAATATGTGTGAGATGTTCCTTTTGAGATGTTTTTTTTTGCGGAATAAAGTATATTTTGTAGAACAAAAAAAATCTTATGACAAGGTTTACAAGTTATCTGTTGAACTACATTCTAATAGGTGTGGTCACATTCCAGGTCATTTGTTTACATTTTTGTTTTTGCAGCAACTGTTAGATGAAATGTGCTAATATGTAACCTAACTCCAGTGTGAATAACTAGAAGAGGGGAGCAGCTCCATTCCAGACCAAGGGAGCTTTGGGAGTGGCTGGGGCAGATCTCTCATTTGCATATCTGATTTGGAAATATAACACTAAACCCCCTTCTTGCATGGATTTAACTTGCACCCAAGAGTCCCCTACTGTGTATTGCTACTTATTTTTTTATGATAAGTGGTGATTACCAGTTGACAGGTTTTATTTGTTGAATTATAAATGGTTTTGTATTATCATCCTGAATGGCCTGTACTCAAGGTTTGGTAGGGTATGTGTTTTCATTTCATTTACCAAATTGAATTTTTGCTCTTTTAGTATTTGTCTAGAAGGCTTTCTGAAGTCAGGAAGCCCATTTATTTGGTGAAAAAAGATTCTGTATTAATATTAATATTTCTCATACAACATAAATAGGGTCTTTTATGAATAAAAAGATCTTGCACTTGGAAATCTTGATAAAGCTGTGTGCTTCCATACACTCTAGCAGTTTTGATTCCTAATATTTGACCTTAGGTGTGGGAACGGGTCTTTTTTGCAATTTGATTTCCAATTGATCAGCACGGTATAGAAAATAGACCCATAAAACAACCTCAGCAGTGACAAATGTCACTGGGTCACTTGGGTTTATACGTCGGGGTCCAGTAGTGAAGCTCCGCTCCTGTTTAGCCTCCGAAGCCGTACAGGGTGCGGCCATGGCGCTTCAGCGCGTACACCACGTCCATGGCAGTGACGGTATTCCTCTTGGCGTGCTTGGCGTGCTCGGTGTAGGTGACGTTCTCCAGGAACACCTTCAGCACCCCGCGGGTCTCCTCGTAGTTCAGCCTGGAGATCCGCTTCACTCCCCCACGGCGAGCCAGGCGGCGGATTGCGGGCTTGGTGATTCCCTGGATGTTGTCGCGGAGAACCTTACGGTGACGCTTAGCACCTCCTTTCCCGAGTCCCTTTCCGCCTTTGCCTCTTCCAGACATCTTCTAGTTATCAGCTGTGAACACGACACACACTGCTCATCTTTGATGTATAATAGACATCTTTCTTTGATGTCTATTATACATCAAAGAAAGATTTTTATAGGTGTAGAAACTAGTAAATAAAGCCAATGATTTGTTTTAGAAATGTATTCTTAAAATATACAATTATTCACACCTGGACAATATGTAGTTCAAATTATACATTATATACAATATTGTATTCAAATGTCAAATCATCATAAAAAACACAACTAGTAAACTTCAGTTACAAATTCTAGTAACATGGCAATATATATAGTAATGACAAACACAAACTAATTACATGAACACGCTAATATTTAACTCAAAACCACATTTCGATTCAAATATAAATTTTTAAAATTTACAACTTCTTTATTTCCATGAAAATATTATTAATGTAGCACAATCGCTACTTTCTAATAAAGACAGAAAGAAACTGTTTGTTTTGTGTCTCATGGTGATCCTCCTCTCGATACTAATGAAATGTTTAATATGATCCCTCGAGAAAAAAAAGGAATCAATTTCCGCCTGGAATGATTGATGCCCCATCAAACATTTTGTAATATCCCTGGAAGTTTATACAGTAGAATCCTGGTTCGTGGCTTAAATTCAAGGTAAATGAGACTAAGGAAACGAGTTGGAAACTTGATGTCGAAGTGGGATTTAAATCCCGTTTCACATTTTACTTCATTGGGCAGTATGTGCCAGAGAGCAATGCTACAGCATCTCTTCGATAGCTCAGTTGGTAGAGTAGAGGACTGTAGTGGAGTCAACAGGGAATCCTTAGGTCGCTGGTTTGATTCCGGCTCGAAGAAAGGTGCTTTTCATGTAATTTAATCAAAGAGTTAAAAAAGCGACTCTGTTTTATTCAGACATTGATCAAAAGCTCAATCATCGACAAAGCAAAGGCTCCTGTTCCGAATTCAGCCCACGTCTGATTGTCTTTTTTTTGCCAAGATCTGATCTTTGAATTAAGGGACTACACTGTCTGTTTTGTAATTCAAAAATACATACAAATGTCAAGTTTTTTGTAGATATAAAGGTGTTCTCTGTTTTCAAAGGATAGTTACTTAATTGGCATAATGATTTGGTATTGATTTTGTATCGTTGTATTATAAAGTTTGTGCTTTCTGTGTTTTTATCGTATTGTGAACTTATTTTTTAAACAAATGCTTACAAAGGCAAACACGGCACACATCTGTTTATACCAGCGGTGAAAAGTACAAGCTACTGTGCACTTCTGGGAGTATAACAGGTTCGATATAAAGTGGCAAAAATATAAAAGGGGAAAATACCCCAGACTGCGTGTAAAGCCCTCGTTGTGACTGTTTTAGATAAAAATGGCGTACTGTGCACGAAATTTTGCAGAAACACAATCTGATATTTTGATATTTATTATTTTAATAATTTTATAAGTATGAGGCCCCGGATCCAAATCTTCAGTTCTGATTTTTTTAAGTGATATCTTTCCTTCCTGTCGTGGAAGTCACACGATGTGAGCAATTGTTTTTTTTATGTTACGATCCAAAGAGCCTCAGACTCACTGTAACCAAACCAGGATGGATTCTGCTGGGAGCCGGACTGAGCTCATTCTCACTCCCTGTGCTGAAAACAGAATTAGCTCTTCCCCGAACATCGTCTACAGCTGCTGGATTGTGCTCTGCATCTTACTGCTCCGGCAGTTACTTTGACGAAAGACAAATCACTTGTGCGCTTTTAACCTTCTCGCAGCTACGGGCGAGACTGACGCTCACGATATGAAGGCACCCGCTGGTATACCTTCTCTAACTTTCAGTCGCGACAGACTTCGCTTTTTTAAAAAAAAAGTAGATATAGCCCTGAAAAAAGCATTAGCTTTATCAGTTTTATATTAATCTATTTTGAATCAAAGTTTGATATTTTGTTTTATTTTTTATTGCATTTTACATAATAATAATAATCATTATTGCTTACACTTATATAGCGCTGTTCTGGATACTCCACTCAATGCGCTTTACAGGTAATGGGGACTCCCCGCCACCACCACCATTCTCCTGAATGATCACAGAGAGTCAGGACCTTGGTTTTACGTCTCAGCCGAAGGACGGCACCTGTTTACAGTTTAGCGTCCCCGTCATTGTACTGGGGTATCAGGACCCGCATGGACCGCAGGGTGTGCGCCCAGCGACAGAAACCAGACGTGTGTCGGGCTCGGCTGCGAGCAGGACAATGATGTCACGGGGACAAAGTAGAGGAAATCAAAACAGTTCTATAAAAGACCTGTGTCAGCTGTTGGTTTGCAGTCTGGACTCTAAATCCTCCGATCCGATTTTAAATCTCTCTAATACCTGAGCTGCGGCTTCTTCCGAGTATTTATTCGTATACTTATTATGTGTAAGTGTATAGATGAAACCTTTCATAGTGTAACGCTTACGGCCGACAGGCACTGTGTAAGAGCCGGTGTACCAGAGCAGGTGACGTCACTGCCCTTCCCTGTGATAGCAGGACCACAGCCCGTGGGTTGTGGGGAGATCTCTCTTTAGCTCACCGGGCTGGGTCGCTGCAGAGAGACATGGGAGTCCCGGGTTCGAGCCCCCGACGGTGGGGGGCCGACCTAATGCGGCGACGGCGCCCGCCTGAGCCCTTGTTGCGTTACAATATATTGTTCAGTTTAAATCAAAATGCTTTACTAATACAAGAGAGAAGTATAGTATGAAGGATGTGACAAATGTATGATTTCACGGAACAAAACGGTTTTTATTTGCATTCGAAATGAAGCGGAATTTTAGCGCAACACACAAGCCCTTTGTCTTTTTTAGTGATTTTTAAACAGACGTAGAAAACGCGTTTTTTTAACACTATAATAGCAGGGTCAGTGGCATAATGAATAACGCGTTAGGCCTCGTGTCAGAAAATTATAGGTTCGACTGCCATCTGGCTTGTTGAGTTTATACCACTTACATTCTTTTATATAAATGAACTGCACCTGAAAGCTATAGAAAACACTTTGGGTAAGTTGTCTGCAGCCTCCTGCGTCGACAATTTACCCAAAACACTGTACTGTCTGGAGATCAGCTCCAGCTCTGAACTCAATTGCAATGAAAAACCATGCGTAACAAAACTGGAGAACAGCTGAACTTGTGCTCAGTTCGGTGATGAGGGTTCAGAACTGTCGTTGTTGTAATTAGCACGAACTGCACAGGCTCTGAATCAGACCATGTCAATTAGTCTGATCAGTGTAGGACACGTTAATGTAGAATTATTAATAGGTTTATTAGTTAGTTAGTTAGTTCAGGTTTACCCACCTGAACTAATGTAGAATTATTACTTGGTCTGTCTCTTGTTTGTATATAAATGAATGTCTCTGACAACTTAATGTTAGTTTTACGATGTAGGTCAGGCGTTGACATATGCACGAGTATACGAAATGTCTCACTCCTGATTCAACTCATGTTCTATAGGAGATTGGCGATTCCTCCTGTTTCTCATACAACCATATCAGAACAGAAGCCCGTGTCACCCAGCTGTGATTCAAGATCGACTCGCATCTTTATCCCTTTTTTGTTCATGATCATTATTTTCTTTAGTTATGATCAATATTTAACTTTTTTTAAATGAAATGACAATAATCAAACATGCAGGCAGATTTTTGAAAAGTATTCGGAATTGACAGGGTGCCCCTTTGGAACAGTCATCAGAAAATGTGAGAAAATGAAAGTTATGTAAGCTCTCACACAAAGCATTGAAGATTGGAATCTGAGTGTAAAAAAGCTACCTGTCTCCCAATGATAGGCAGGGATACACACCATGACTCGAATAGACTCAGCGAACTTTAACACCTATGATATTACGAGTGCTTTGCACGTGTCGAATTTCAAGAAGGAACTACTACAACAGTTTGGACATAATTCAATACCACCGGCAAAGTCCAATGCCGGCAACTTCTGAGAAAATAATGTTCACTCATGGAATTTGGTCTTTGAATGGCTGGCAGGAAAATTCATTTATACTCCTTTTGCACCCTCAGTTGAAACATGTTAAAATAACAACGCAGATTTGTTGGAGAACCTGACAAGAATTATTGGGTTAGTACTGTATGTATTCTTGTATATTTACTTTAATTTTAATATAAATGTAAACATGCATGCTGTATAAGCTATTGTAATTTTAAAATATGTTAGCTGAGGATGCGAGGGGGGCTATTATACCTTGTGAAACACACAAGGAACTGTAAAAAAGGCTGATATTTGAATAAAATTGGCGATCACAAGAAAACCACAATTTATGTGGTATTATCATCAATATCCTTCAAAATCGACGTTCAAATGAAGGATTTGAAGAAACTATGAAAAAAGCAATAGTAGTAGGAGAGGATTTTGATTTTTGCTCTTCAAGTCAGTAGATCGACGTAGAGTTGCGCCCCTACAAACAGCACAAAGGATGAAACTCACCTCCTTCGTTATTGCTATGTTTGTGCAGGTGAAAGTAGCATTTGTGCTATTGAAAGCATCTCGGAAGATGAAGGTGCAGCCACTTCCACGTGTCATGATATCATTAGATCCGACGACAAGAGCTGAAGCCCCCCCAGTCCAAGCCAGCAATGTGAGGAAGATGGACATGGAGGAAGGTAGCGTGGCCGAGCGGTCTAAGGCGCTGGATTTAGGCTCCAGTCTCTCTGGGGGCGTGGGTTCGAATCCCACCGCTGCCAAATGTTAATGTTTTAAGACCTGCAATACGATCAGTAAAAGTGCTTTTTGTTAGGCTGCAGGAGGTGTTAAGAGATAAACTTTCTAAAAGACAGGCTTAACATCAAGGCAGAAAAAATATTTTGTTTTCTCAACAGAAATTCTCTTTGGCACGTTCAGCTTTATGTAGGGAACAACATCTGCCAAGATCACTTTTGAGGCAGTGCACATGATAGTGTACCGGCAAGTACAGTACATTCAATATTGGCTGTGGTGGTGAGCTGCTTTTGTCTGTGAAACTTTTAATTCTTCACGCCGAATCGTTGGCAGGGGTAAAGCTTATTAAATCTTTGAACATAGCGCTCCATCAGAAGTACTTTGTTCGTGATCAAAAGAGATCAGAGGATTAACTTCATGAATTCACATAGCATACCTTACAGGAAAGATTTAAAAGGGGAATTGATTGTGCTTCCTGATGTTGTTCCTGTGGTTTCTTTGGATACAAAGGTGAATGTTCTTTGACGTTCTGCTAGAGTATCCACTGGGTGAGCTTTATCAATTAGCACGGATAGGTCATCAGTGCTCCGTCTCCGGAAAATAATCAGCACTGTCGATCACGAGTTTACAGATTTCTCCAAATAACAACTATACATTTTAACCCAGCGGTTAGCATTCCTTCAATCCAATAGTTTTACTCTGGGTAAAAAGCAGAGCAATCTACAGAGAGATGATATTCAAATATTTCAACGTTCTTATTGGATTACCTGTATGGAGATATCGCTCAGAATTCCCAATATGATTTTGAGTTCAGTTTTGCTTTACTACTTTCAGAGTCTTTTATTGACCTTGCTGAAGCAGAGAAATGACATAATCACAAATGCGACCTACCTGTGCTGCTGTTTCTGGTTAATAATTATTATTGCGAGGAAAAAAAAACAGCTCCTTGCATTAAGAGCAAGAGCAACCAACGCGCTCTCTTGTTGAGTTGGGTTTTTTCCGTGGTGCTCTTCCTCAGATGCAAAGTTATTTGGCGAGCAAGGACCTCTGAGAAGGAGCCTGAATCCGTCAAGAACTCTGAAATTCTAATATCGCACTACCGTCTTGTGTACAGAGATCTGCTTCTTCCTTTTTGAGTGTTTTGGTGTTTAAGAGCACACTTCCTACCTCGAATGTTAGTTTCAGGAGATGTGTTACCAGATCACAGATCATCTTGAAAAGATTTGGGATGCACTGGCTCAGTTATTTGAAGGAACCTATACCACCAACGCACTTCTGAGAAGCACCTGCACATTTTCGCAATCCTCTCTCTCACCTACAAAGTTATGAAGACACAGACGACCAACAAAAACTAATTTGATTCACTCAATTATTTGTCCATCTCTAAAGCCTGTGTGTATTGACAAGGCAATTCAAAAGCACATATTAAATAAGAACACGATCCTTCTTGTTACCATTCACGTGGTTGGAGCGTTGTTTCGCCCTTTAACATTCTTCTACAATATTTACAAAAGGGCTTTATCACTGGAGTTGTGTGCATCAGTCCATGAACATCAACTGTACTGCTGTTTTTCTATGCGTAATTTAATTGCAAGCACTTAAAAGATGCAAAAAGGTTTCAAAGAAAACATAATTGAAAGACAGTCGAGTAAGGAGATAGAAAAACGCACTCCCCCATTGAAGAATCAACCACCGTCGCCCATGTGACTGGATATAAAAATAAATTATTCACTGCAATTATTCATGAAGGGTGGATTGTGGTCAGTAAACATATGCACATCTTTAAGTCAGTTCCACCATCTATGCCATAGGGGATGTAGCTCAGTGGTAGAGTGCATGCTTTTCATGTATGAAGTCCTGAGTTCAATCTCTGGCGTCTCCAGATGTCTTATATTATTGTGCTCACATCGCAATCTTCTGTTGAGTAAGAACTCTTTGCTCGTGTTCATAGAGAGCCAGGTTTACACAATTAAATTCAGTCACACACGAAGTGCTACAGTCTTGCTCTGCTGTTTTAAATGTACCTCCAAAGCATTTCGTTGTGTTAACTACCAAATGATTTGAACTAATTTTACGTCATATTCAGGAAATCCAGAGAAGGTCATCAGACTTTTAGTGGCTGTTGAAGAAAACACCTGTTGAATCTCACCAGGGATTTCTTGACAGATCATTCAGCGAGCAAGTCCTCCCTCTGGACTCCAAATATTTTGGGTTAAACTGTTATTCACATACTCTAACGAAGAGAAACGTTAGTGTCTTCCGGTGTGTGAGCCCATTTCTAAAAAAAAAAAGTTATATAAATTGAATTGTTCTACTTTTTAGGCTTGCATAGTCTTATTAATATTTCAGTTAAATCTTTTTTTCTGTAGTAACATCAGTTGATATTAATATTAGTCCTGATTTATAATTTTTTTGTCATGGTTGATCTTAAATAATTTTGTAATTAGTTTCAGTTTTGAAAAATCATGCAGAGAAGCTACCAAAACTGGTAATGTTCATATAATGTGTAATGCAATAGCAGCATTTTGGGTTGAAAACAAAAAGTATATCTTGGTATGAATCCTAACACTTCATAGACAGCGTTCTAGGACTTCTCGCTTCAGATAAAGTTGTCAATACATCATATATCAATATCAGCAGTGTTATCGCTACCGAACGCTAAATATAGATCCTGGCAATACTTCGTGAGATCTTCGTAAGAAAATCCCAAATACTACGGAAGGAATCGAATTTATACGTTTCTTTGGATCGAGAAGATGATCATTATGAGACTCAAAACATGCCTGTCTTTTCTTTTTTCGAGGACAAATGGATTATTGAGGTGTAAAGATGGGTTCAAAACCAAAATCACCTGCTATCGCTGCTGTTTCTTCAAATCCTTCAACTGATCATCGATATCGAGGAATAATATATAGTTTCTTCAAATCCTTCAACTGATCATCGACATAGAGAAATAATATTATACAATTGTGGTTTTCTGTTAATTGCCAATTCGACTAATTACATCTTCGTTTACAGATGTCTTGCATGTATCACAAGGTATAATAGTCGTCATGCGTCCTCAGTTAAAATGTACGACAAAAGTACAACATTTATGGTTATATCCATATTAAAATGAAGGTAAATATACCAAGATATTAAAATACAATTGTACAGTCCTAACTTAATAATGCCTGTGAAGTTTTCCAAGAAATCCGAATTGTAATTTTGAAATATTATAGCGGAGAATGAAAAGAGAGTACAAAGATCAAATTCAATGAGTGAAAATGCACCAGTAGTTCTCTAAGATGAGTTTCTTCCCTGAACATGACTTGCTTGCGAAGCACCAAGCAGCCTTGAACGGATCGCGGAAATCAAATATACAGTACAGATGGATTCAGAGTGTGCTTTCCAACTTTTGTGCAACATTTTCCTTTGATAGGGTGGAGTTGTCTTCACAATCTGGGTTAAATAAAAAGGAGTGACGTCAGTGTTAAACAGCTTTCCTTCTTGGAGAACAATGGTTGTGTTCCATATTTCTAATTATTTTGGTTTCAAGATCGCAATTTAGTGTGAAACATAAAAGCCAGCTGGATAAGCTTTATTAATTTCCCTCATGGGATCAATAAAGTATCTACAGCAGTGGTTCTCAAACTTTTTGGACCAAGTACCACCCCTAATCCAACCAAAGCATCCAAGTACCACCTACAAGTCATCATCTCATAGGAACCCCAGAAATTCTCAATGACCAACATGAGTGTACGTGCACATACTCACACATACATATAATAAATATTATAATAATGAACTTTATTTGATATAGCGCCTTTAAAGGTGGCTTCTCAAAGTATTTTACAGAAAAAAAAACATTAACAACAACTAATAAAAAAGCACCATTTCAGTGAGAGTGGTGAGCCTATTTAGTTGAGCAAAGGAGATGTGAATTAATTTTTCGAGCCTTGATACAATTCACAACAGAGTCTAACAGATATTAAATCATCAGGCATTTTCTTGACGGCAAAGGTCTCGCGGTGGATGTTGTAATGCGTACATTAATTTCTGGAGCAACCTCTCTAATTCGTGCAACTGCACCGTTATGTCGGCTTGTCATTGCTCTAGCACCGTCTGTACAAACTCAGATGCATTTTATCAAGTCGAGGTCGTTCTCTTCGATAAATTCATTCTGAAGCTGAAATATGTGCTCTCCTGTAGTTCCTGTTGGTAGCGGTTTACAGAACAGAAAGTCTTCATGGGACATACCCTCAAACTCGTATCTAACGTAAACGAGCAAATTGGCCAAATCGACTACAGACTCATCTAATTGCAGTGAAAAACATCTGCTCATCTTAACGCGCTCTATCAGTGTACTTTTGATATAATCCTTCATTTCAATAATTCTATGAATGACTGTGTCTTTCAGGGGAAGGGGGGCAGCAGGTCGAGCTGTTTAGCAGCTTTTTTTCCACACATAATACGTGTCAGCTCTTTTGCCAACGGTAAATAAGGTTCTTCAAAAATAGTGTAGCTTACCTGCTTTAGCAATCCGCAAGCTTTTTCCGCGTTTCCGTTTTTATTTCCGTATTTATTTAAAGTTTTTATTTCATGTGCATGGGAGCGAAACACAGAGACGCTCGGTTTATTTTTCTCAAATTCGAACAGTTCTTAAATATTTTTCTATCACGCTTTCGTGTGCTCACAAGATTGCCTGCGTTCATAGCACGTATTTCTATGCATTCCTGTGTTTACAATGTTGGCATTGTTCCAAAATCACGCACATTCTCCTTTCTCCCTATTTGCTGGAGATACAATAGCTTTTTTTAAATACAATTGGTCACTTGCATCCGTAGCACGCATTCCTATAGAGTGGTATAGAATTACAGAGTATCTCTTGTGTCTACTGAAGTATTAGCACGCACTGTATCGTAGTATGTAGGCTGCGTATTCGACAAGTATTAAAATACAAAATATGAAAACCCGTCCCGATTTTTCAGTGCACACTACACAGTTCCAGGGTCATTTGGCGTACCACCTGGTGGCACTCCACATACCACTGCCGGTACGCGTACCACAGTTTGAGAACCACTGATCTACAGTATCTATAAATCTCTTACACGTCATTTACAATGGCTTTTCAACTAATAGCCCGTGCAGGGATCAAACCCTAGCTGTTGGTACAGTACGAGTTGCATAAGGCTCTGTAACGCGCAGATGAGAAACTAACCTCTGCTTCTTCATTATATACACAGTGAGCTATATATGCGAGCTTACTGCCTCCTACGGGCTCTGTATTTGATTGCGGTACAAGACCGGCCGTGGAGATAAAGTGAGACGGGTGTGTACATTAAAAGGCTCATAGTGTCCCTGGGAGGGCTCAAACCACCACCCTTTTGGTTAACAACCGAACCACAAAGACTCATGTACAGCTTAACACTTCTCGGTCTCAGTGAAAGTGATACACTCCGTAAAATTTCCAGAGATTCATTTATTTTTAAAGGAAAATCACCAACAGCGGCCGAGATCTACTGGAGTTTTTTCATTCTATACTGCGATTTCTGAAGGGTACTCTGTGAAAATACGAGTTTTGACGAGAAGGGATGGACATATAAGGTCAAAAGGCTTGAGGAATTGAACCTTAAGGTGAAGACTGCGGGTTCAGTAGCAGCAGAACCTGATCAGTATCAGTTGACTCCGATATACTTTGAAAATGAACTTGGGGATTTAGAGTCAGACGTGCTACCGTTGCACCATGGGGTACTTAATTAAAAAAAAAAATAGAAAAAAGATCAGTGTTCCTGGATCTGTAATTGAGAACAACACCTGCACAAGAGCTGCGCAAGAAGAATAAAATGTGGTCTGGGAAGAAGAGACTCTCTTCGGAGAGCTGCGCTCTTCACAGGAGATTTTTTTTTTTGTGAAGCTGATTTGTCTCCTTTGGGAAATTCAACAGAACTGACAGCCGTGACTTCGTGGCGCAACGGTAGCGCGCCTGACTCCAGATCAGAAGGCTGCGTGTTCAAATCAAGTCGAGGTCAGCTGCTACTTTTTCAGGTTCTGCTGGTCCTGAACACGGAATTCACCCCATGCAGTTGAGTTCTATCTGTACACCACATAGATAATCAAAACAAAATAGAGCAGTACAGGACACGCAGTGTGGAGCTCACACAGGCTTACAGTCTCCAGCATTGGAGTGGAGGGGAAAAAAGAACTTTGTTTTTTTTTTTTTAAGAGAAAAGGCACAGTTCACATCTGCTTAACATCACGTCCAACTTTAGAGACAGCTACATCAGATAATGGAATCCCGGAAGTTTCAGATAACTTTTTTTAATACAGGTTCAAGCAAACCTGAAAGTTAATGAGTTTCCGGACACTTGTGTTTTTTTAAGTGTCTGAAGCCTGAAACCGTAATTTGAAAACAAAACCCGCTATTGGACATTAGCAGGTGCTTTTTGTAACGATTTGCTATTTCATGCTGTAAAACCAATTAAACAGACCCAACGTTTGCTTTCAGGTGCGGTTCATTACATAATATACATCTATTACTGAGGAGCTTGAATAAAATTTACACGAGCCAGGTAGAAGTCGAACCTACAATCTTATGATCCGAAATCAGACGCGTTGTTTATTAAATTGCTGGCATTTCACATGACCTGAATTCCCCCATAGTGTGCTCAGCACCGCTACTAGTAATGCACCGCTCCGTCTAAAATTTCAAAGTGAGAAACATATTTTTTATGAGTTTTAAAATATAATCTCTTTAAATCAGACAAGGGGTTTATGTTTCGCACTGAAATTCCGATTGCCTGAGAATTCAAAGAAAGACTGTTTTCTTCCACAACACCGTATAATTATCACATCCACCAGACTCTCCAACCTCTCCAGATCTTGCTGGTCGAGCAATTGCTCCGATAAATTAGGTCACGTATCATGTTAAATCATTTCTTCTCAACACAACATTTCCTGGTGCACGTTTTCTCTATGAAAAAAAAGACATTTTTCCGTTGCACGATTTCTCGTTTTTTATCAAAGCGTACAGAAATAAAAAAGAAGAAGAAATAGTGTCGCAAAAGAACTCTGTCGCCCTTGGGAGATGTCAAACGCATTGGACATGAAAATGGCAGATAAAAGCCAGTTCTCTTCGTTTCTCAGTGTCGGGGCTGCTATGTAAAAGAGGCAATTTGCTCTGAGCGCAGGTTCAGCGCTTACTGAACGCAGATGTCTCAGAGCGGTGTGTCCAAGCGGCTGTAAAAGGTGAAGGTTGTCCTGTCACCGTAGCCTAGTTGGTTAAAGCGCTTCTCTATTAAACAAAAGAACCGAGATTCAAATCCCAGCCGTGTCTTTCTTCCTATCTTGTAGTACAGAACGTATCATTTCGGGCAATCATAAAGGGCTTGATTTCGTTAAATGCATGTGTTCATTTCCTTTCTGGAAAACTTGTTTTTGATGAAATTCACACAGCTTGCGAAAAATGAAATTCAATTCTTGGTTATCAGTGCAGAAGAAATATTACAGGCTGGCAAAATAAACGGGAAGAGATTTTTTTTAACCCAAAACTTGTAATTCGAGAAATGACCTTACCAGTCAGTCTCTGTGGCGCAATCGGTTAGCGCGTTCAGCTGTTAACCGAAAGGTTGGTGGTTCGAGTCCACCCAGGGACGGCGTTCTTTTGCGATATAAATATTGTCTTCAGTCGATTGGATTTCTCAGCGAAACCTTAACCATTTTAATATTTGCAGGAAATGCGAGTGTTTAACACGTGTCAGGGTCACCGGGAAATGTCCAATAATGCCCAACATTGCATTTGCATTGCATTTTTATAAGACGTTGCGCTGTAAAAAAGTTCAGCACTTGGTCCCTTCTAAAACTTGCCCTTTCTCTAGGAGAAAACAGATTACATCATAGAGCGAGAGAAGAAAAACTAGATTTGTTATTCAAAGCTTATCAGTTACTTTCAGCTAATTCTAATGACCCAGACAGCATATATTGTTTTGGTACATTGTCTTCTAAACTAACCTAAACAGTGTACTTTGTTGACGAACTGTTTTCTAAAATTCTGCGCGCACTGTAGCACAGCAGTTACATCCTTGAAATATATTATCTAAAAGCACCAATATATTTTTTCAAAGCTCTCTACATTTTTAAGAATCAATTTACTTATTAGATTTCCACTTCACCGGCATCATGCAAGCAAACTACATAAATATGAGAAAACACGCAAGAGAGTTGTCACTCAGAGTGTCGAAGGGTCGATGTATACTGGGGCTCAGTTGAAATGCAACGTCAGGACTTTTCCAAATTATGTCACACGAAGAGAGCACAGCCCTTTCCACCCTGCCGCGTGTGTCTCGGTAACTCGCTGTGATCGTATAGTGGTCAGTACTTTGCGTTGTGGCCGCAACAACCCCGGTTCGAATCCGGGTCACGGCAGAATAGGGGCGTCTGCTTTTACTACTCGCACGAATGAAGGCAAAAAAAAGCCAATCGACGTGAACGAACGGCGCTTTACAGAGGAGTACTGCCTGACTGGATCGTTGATGAACGACAGAGGCCACTCCGACCTCTTCTCGGTTTTCTTCAATGACTTACTAAGGATCTTCTTCACATTCGCCCATGCAGGGGAAGCCAGTTACACCAAAGCAAACGCAGGAAAGTGCATTTCAAGCAGAGACCAGGAGGGACTTGTTTACACCGAGAGTGGGCGGAGAATGGAACAATGCGCCCAGCCCTGTTGCTGGAGCCGATTCTTGATGAGCTCTTGGGCTCACTAAGAGGCCCCCGCTGGATGCTAATCTTTCTGTTGTTCTTGCAGGTCCTGCGCTGCTTTTGAGCCGACAGAGCTCGACCTGGTCTGTCGGCACAGCCCAATTGCAAATGATCGGCTCCGCGTACAGAAGGAACGTGCGTTTGGTACAAGAGTGCACGAAGGCACCGGAAATACATTGGGAACAAATGACCGGTCGCTCAAGACCTCTGTGAAGTACAGGAGCGTGCAAAACGAGGCTGTTTCCGCCCGGTCTCGAACCGGGGACCTTTCGCGTGTTAGGCGAACGTGATAGCCGCTACACTACGGAAACCTGTAGGGACTGCTGCTGGTGTCTCGCTTGCGTTTCGGGCTGAGAAAGGGACGCGTCACTTTAGGAAGGGGGCGCTGGAGAGAGGAACAAAGGGCGCGATGAAACAAAATGCCGAAACCCGGGATCGAACCAGGGACCTTTAGATCTTCAGTCTAACGCTCTCCCAACTGAGCTATTTCGGCAGTGCGCAAAGCCCACAGCCACCTGCTCCAGCCTTCCTGTGTTGTGGCATGAGCGCACCAAGAGTAGCGGGAGAGTGTTGCAGGAACGTCACTCAGAAGGAAAGCCACCCAGCTGCGCCCTCTGAGCTCTGTCCAGCGCATCTTCCTCGCATGGACTCCTGCCTGCGACGGGCAGGAAACAATTAGCAAGAACAGAACGACACCCCATGGGTGTCTCATGACCGCACCTTAGGTTGTGACACGTGCAGGTGTGAGGGGTTGCCGGGCTACTTTGGAGCAGAGCTTGGGCGGAGGGGGGGCGGGAAAGCAGACAAAGAGGTGACACCTCAAGGTCTGCACGATCACAGCTCTCCGCCGCCCCAGGCTTCCGCTCGATAAGCTACTGGACACACCCGCCCCTCCTCACACAGACCGTGGAAAAGCCCCCGAGTGGGAGGGCTCGCTCTTCCTCCCAGGAGCTCTTGGACACGACGCCCAGACAGGGCGCGGGGAGCCGCCGCCTGCAAACACGGCTCCAGGCAGGACTCCACTCCGCAGGAGCCGCAGAGCAGAGGAGATGAGGGCAGCTTAGCTCCTGTGCAGAGACCTGAGCTGTTGTTGCTGTGGATGCTGTCTTTTCTGCACTCGGGGTAGGAGTGAATGTTGAGTTGCCCTTAGAAATGAAGCAGAGCACTTCAACGGCACGGGTGTGTGTGTGTGTGCGCCCTGGTGATTCTGGGAGACAGATCGAACCTGGGCTAAAAGAGAGGGGGCTTAGCCCTCTTCCATTTGCTAGTTCAAAGTTGTACAACCCCTTTGTATCTGCTAGGCGGCGCAGTCGTCGTGCACAAAGAACACTTTGAAAAGCGTCAAAGGCAAGTCATTCCGAGTTGGTCGTTTGTGTTTTCCGTTCAGACGCGAAATGCTGACATGATCTCTCGGCTCCTCGGTTGTCATTTCTGCTCCGTAAAGGGATCACAGCACGCGTCGCCTTCCAGCACGGTGGGTCGGGACACGATGCCGGGGGTTGGAGAGAGCGATGTCTTCCTCGTTAGTATAGGACCTGTCACCTGTCCCCACCTGTCACGCGGGAGACTGGGGTACATCAGGACGCGCATTGAAGTGAAAGCAGGATGCGCTGTGACATGCACTGTGCAGATCCCGCCACACTAAGAGGTGGGTCCAGTGGGTCTGTTCGATCACAGCGCTAGGCGAATCCCCAATCCCCTTTTGTGCCTGGCGACAAAAGATGTCTGTTTCCGCCCGGTTTCGAACCGGGGACCTTTCGCGTGTGAGGCGAACGTGATAACCACTACACTACGGAAACGGTGGTAAGACGTGCCCAGCGGCCCAGCGCTGAGCTTCGCCAATGCGATTCAGCTGCTTCCAGTGCCTTTATTGGAGTGCGCTGATGGACCGTGCTCTCTCTCCAGAGACCAGCACGCCTGTCATGGACGGAGCAGGAAAGGCGGCGCCACATTCTACAGCCCTCTCCACGCAATCGACGAAATCGGGCTACTGAAGTGGAGAAAATCGCCTCTCCAGAAAGTGCAAATATCATCTTGGAGACTCTAAATCCTATTGCCGAAGGTCAGCCCTGTCTACCAGAGTAACCCTCACACAGCGATGATCAGCTCGTCTCACACGCGAGAAGTTTCGGTTGGAAACAAGCGCCCCCTCTTCTCGCACGTTTTGCACGTTCGAGTAGTTTTAATGCAGCTCTTTCGTACACGGTGCTGATCTTTTGGAAAGCAGGAGGCAAAACCGAGTCGAACCGCCTGGGTGAAAACCAGGAACCCTAACCGCTAGACTATATGGCAGCGAACAACCATGCTGTTCCCGGCATCATGCAAGCAAACTACATAAATATGAGAAAACACGCAAGAGAGTTGTCACTCAGAGTGTCGAAGGGTCGATGTATACTGGGGCTCAGTTGAAATGCAACGTCAGGACTTTTCCGAATTATGTCACACGAAGAGAGCACAGCCCTTTCCGCCCTGCCGCGTGTGTCTCGGTAACTTGCTGTGATCGTATAGTGGTCAGTACTTTGCGTTGTGGCCGCAACAACCCCGGTTCGAATCCGGGTCACGGCAGAATAGGGGCGTCTGCTTTTACTACTCGCACGAATGAAGGCAAAAAAAAGCCAATCGATTGTGAACGAACGGCGCTTTACAGAGGAGTACTGCCTGACTGGATCGTTGATGAACGACAGAGGCCACTCCGACCTCTTCTCGGTTTTCTTCAATGACTTACTAAGGATCTTCTTCACATTCGCCCATGCAGGGGAAGCCAGTTACACCAAAGCAAATGCAGGAAAGTGCATTTCAAGCAGAGACCAGGAGGGACTTGTTTACACCGAGAGTGGGCGGAGAATGGAACAATGCGCCCAGCCCTGTTGCTGGAGCCGATTCTTGATGAGCTCTTGGGCTCACTAAGAGGCCCCCGCTGGATGCTAATCTTTCTGTTGTTCTTGCAGGTCCTGCGCTGCTTTTGAGCCGACAGAGCTCGTCCTGGTTTGCCGGCACAGCCCAATTGCAAATGATCGGCTCCGCGTACAGAAGGAACGTGCGTTTGGTACAAGAGTGCACGAAGGCACCGGAAATACATTGGGAACAAATGACCGGTCGCTCAAGACCTCTGTGAAGTACAGGAGCGTGCAAAACGAGGCTGTTTCCACCCGGTCTCGAACCGGGGACCTTTCGCGTGTTAGGCGAACGTGATAGCCTCTACACTACGGAAACCTGCAGGGACTGCTGCTGGTGTCTCGCTTGCGTTTCGGGCTGAGAAAGGGACGCGTCACTTTAGGCAGGGGGCGCTGGAGAGAGGAACAAAGGGCGCGATGAAAAAAATGCCGAAACCCGGGATCAAACCAGGGATAGATCTTCAGTCTAACACTCTCCCAACTGAGCTATTTCGGCGGTGCGCAAAGCCCACAGCCACCTGCTCCAGCCTTCCTGTGTTGTGGCATGAGCGCACCAAGAGTAGCGGGAGAGTGTTGCAGGAACGTCACTCAGAAGGAAAGCCACCCAGCTGCGCCCTCTGAGCTCTGTCCAGCGCATCTTCCTCGCATGGACTCCTGCCTGCGACGGGCAGGAAACAATTAGCAAGAACAGAACGACACCCCATGGGTGTCTCATGACCGCACCTTAGGTTGTGACACGTGCAGGTGTGAGGGGTTGCCGGGCTACTTTGGAGCAGAGCTTGGGCGGAGGGGGGGCGGGAAAGCAGACAAAGAGGTGACACCTCAAGGTCTGCACGATCACAGCTCTCCGCCGCCCCAGGCTTCCGCTCGATAAGCTACTGGACACACCCACCCCTCCTCACACAGACCGTGGAAAAGCCCCCGAGTGGGAGGGCTCTCTCTTCCTCCCAGGAGCTCTTGGACATGACCCACAGACAGGGCGCGGGGAGCCGCCGGCTGCAAACATGGCTCCAGGCAGGACTCCACTCCGCAGGAGCCGCAGAGCAGAGGAGATGAGGGCAGCTTAGCTCCTGTGCAGAGACCTGAGCTGTTATTGCTGTGGATGCTGTCTTTTCTGCACTCGGGGTAGGAGTGAATGTTGAGTCGCCCTTAGAAATGAAGCAGAACACTTCAACGGCACGGGTGTGTGTGTGTGTGTGCGCCCTAGTGATTCTGGGAGACAGATCGAACCTGGGCTAAAAGAGAGGGGGCTTAGCCCTCTTCCACTTGCTAGTTCAAAGTTGTGCAACCCATTTGTATCTACCGGGGTAAAGTTAACTTGAAGTTCGAAAACGATTTTGCCACGCCTGTAGCGTTTACACGAAACCTCTAAGAATCGCGAGAATACTTGTGTATAAAACACATTGTGAATGCTTTCTCAGCCTTTACTTTTTCATTTATATGATATTTTTTTGACCAAGCACGAATATTCTTTTGTCCATATCTTCGCAACAGAAGCACAGAACGCCTTCAAACCAAATGCATTTTAAGGACCACGACATGTGGATATTTCCACAGCCTCTACATCAAAGTATCAGTGAGCTAATTATCTTTTTTTAAACCTCCGGTTTTTCATCGATGCGTAATTACGCAGTAACTGGAACCTGGGGGACCGCTGTATACACAACTTCACAACGCGAGAAATACTGTTCAATACGGCTTCATGCAAAAAACGCATATATGACCATAGGCAAAAGAATAGCGCAGTCTCCAATTACTCAGACTGTAAGCACGGGAATAAAGCTTTGTCAGAATTCTGAAACCCTTCCTTTATGTCCTGTTTTCATTCAGGTAAGAGTCAACTATATTCACAATACTACTGACAGCAGGAAGATTAAAATATTCTTTACTCAGCAGCTTATTAAAAACAGCTCCCATGATGTTCAAACCGATTTTTTACACAGAACACTGACACAGCTTTGTGTTCTGAATCTCTTTTTCTCTTGCTTTTATTTAATGTGGCACAATGCACTGGGATAGGGGTATTCTGTTCACAAACCAATAGCATTTAAACCACAGCACCCACAATGCTGCAAGTAAGTGTTTTGCACACTAAGCAGAGAGCGATGTCTTCCTCGTTAGTATAGTGGCGAGTATCCCCACCTGTCACACGGGAGACCGGGGTACATCAGGACGGCCACAACGCAAAGTACTGACCCTTATACGATCACGGCGAGTTACCGATACACACGTGGCAGGGCGGAAAAGGCTGTGCTCTCTTTGTGTGACATAATTCGGAAAAGTCCTGACGTTGCATTACAACTGAGCCCCAGTATACATAGACCCTTCGACACTCTGAGTGACAACTCTCTTGCGTCTTTTCTCATATTTATGTAGTTTGCTTGCATGATGCCGGGAACAGCATGGTTGTTCGCTGCCATATAGTCTAGCGGTTAGGGTTCGTGGTTTTCACCCAGGCGGTTCGACTCGGTTTTGCCTCCTGCTTTCCAAAAGATCAGCACCGTGTACGAAAGAGCCGCATTAAAACTATTCGAACGTGCAAAACGTGCGAGAAGAGGGGGCGCTTGTTTCCAACCGAAACTTCTCGCGTGTGAGACGAGCTGATCATCGCTGTGGGAGGGTTACTCTGGTAGACAGGGCTGACCTTCAGCAATAGGATTTATAGTCTCCAAGATGATATTTGCACTTTCTGGAGAGGCGATTTTCTCCACTTCAGTAGCCCGATTTCGTCGATTGCGTGGAGAGGGCTGTAGAATGTGGCGCCGCCTTTCCTGCTCCGTCCATGACAGGCGTGCTGGTCTCTGGAGAGAGAGCACGATCCATCAGCGCACTCCAATAAAGGCACTGGAAGCAGCTGAATCGCATTGGCGAAGCTCAGCGCTGGGCCGCTGGGCACATCTTACCACCGTTTCCGTAGTGTAGTGGTTATCACGTTCGCCTCACACGTGAAAGGTCCCCAGCTCGAAACCGGGCGGAAACAGACATCTTTTGTCGCCAGGCACAAAAGGGGTTTGGGGATTCGCCTAGCGCTGTGATCGAACAGACCCACTCACCTCTTAGTGTGGCGGGATCTGCACAGTGCATGTCACAGCGCATCCTGCTTTCACTTCAATGCACGTCCTGATGTACCCCAGTCTCCCGCGTGACAGGTGGGGACAGGTGACAGGTCCTATACTAACGAGGAAGACATCGCTCTCTCCAACCCCCGGCATCGTGTCCCGACCCACCGTGCTGGAAGCCGACGCGTGCTGTGATTCCTTTACGGAGCAGAAATGACAACCGAGGAGCTGAGAGATCATTTCAGCATTTCGCGTCTGAACGGAAAACACAAACGACCAACTCGGAATGACTTGCCTTTGACGCTTCTCAAAACGTTCTTTGTGCATCGAACAGACCCAGTGGGCGAAAGACGTATAATATACGTCTATTAAACGCATACCTTAGACGTCTAAATGTGGTCTACAATTCGTCTAGAATGAAATTCTAATATACGTCTAAAGTTATACGTCAATTATACGTCTATGTTTAGACGTTCATTATACATAAATGGTTGGAGTTCTATTATATGGATAACTTTAGAGGACTATTATACGTATATGGTTAGAGGTCTATTATACGTATAACTTTAGAGGTCTATTATACGTATATGGTTAGAGGTCTATTATACGTATAACTTTAGATGTCTATTATACGTATAACTTTAGATGTCTATTATACGGATAACTTTAGACGTCTATTATACGTATATGGTGTAGCGGCAATGCTTGTTAATAAGACAGAATTAAGCTTTGGTATGCTCCTAAAAGAGGCCCCATCTCACCCTCCATCTCTGTGGTGCAGCCACAGAGAAAGAATTCATGCAAGCTGATTTAAGAGTGTTTTCTTGTGATAAGAAACAAGCTCCCAGACGGGGATGCAATTAGCTGAGCCTGGCTATCATGATCAATGGTCATCCATTGGCGCCTATCAGTCTAGGGAGTGCCGAATGGACATCTGGACTGCATTCCTAAGTGTCAAGAGAAAGTGACTTATATCTCACCTTGACCAACCAATCAGGGACTGGCAGGGCGTGGTAATACCACGTGGGTCTCCAATGCCCGCCAAACTCTCAACCAATCAGCACACATCTGGGTCTTGATCAAAAAGGGAGCGCAAGCTCAGTTCTGGTTTCTCCTTGGCCATTTTCGCGCATCAGCAGAGACAATCACGTGACAACTGCTGTTGTCTGCAAAAAGGACTTGGACTTTGTTCTAAGCGCGAGGCCGAGGATCCCGTACGTACTCAGAATTCTACCAACGTGAATGCTCCGCTTGATCAACGGCAGCCTACAGTTGGACCTTCGTCGACAACCTGAATACCTTATTCAGAAGCAGCGCTGGACCGGGAACTAACCAGTTTCTTCCCAGGCAAAAGAGTGACTTGTGAGGACTCGCGGTCACACTCTGTGCATAGAGACTTTCTACTAGCCAGCCGGACTGCTGGTAGATCCCCTCGGAGCAACGACTGCCCTGCGCGCCGCAGTTAGATTCCTCCGCCCGTCCTACTCCGAGCTGCACCTCGACTGGTTGGCCGGTAGCCAGAGGACGCCGTCACAACGCCCATTGGACAACCGCTGGAACAGAGGCTGCAACAGAGCCTGTCAGCTGGTTTGGTGTTCGTGCCGGGAAATTCCAAATCCAAACACAGTGGATAAGTAAACCCCATGTTCTACATTGTGTCTTGAGAATTCAATTGTACCTCAACACAAGTTGTTATCAATTTAATTCATGAGTAATGTATTTACTTCCGAGTTTAGAGTAACAGTGGGTAATAACACTGATTAGCGATTTGGTAACCGAACAATATATATTGACATATATTCTCTGTTGTGTATCTCTTTGTGTTGGCATCTCTTCGAGATTATATACCTTGTATATTGATAACCCTCACAGTAAGGTCTGCCGCTCGTATCCAGGCAGACTAGTATATGTTTGGTGCACAATTTATATGAATAAATGTATCTCGTGTATTGAACCCGTGTGTGTGCGTTGTTAGTTGTTCTGACGATTGATTTTCTAAAAGCCACAACGAACAACCTCGTGATTACTGCTACAATTAATAATTGTCTCAGTAAACCCATCAAACCTCTACAACCACGATACACCACCATAAACTATATTAATTTAGGAACATAAACATATAGTGTAAACTGTATATGGCTGGTATTGGTAGTTTAAAGAAAAAATACACACCAGTATTCCACTTTCTTCCTAAACATTTTAAGCATCAAAGTCTTACATGTATTAAGATTTTACCACGTTTCGGAAACGTTTTTACATGCTCCTTCTGACCATCTTAAGTTTATATACTTTGTGAAAAGTCATAAGATATTAACATTTTCTGTGAATGTGCTCGTTATCGGAGTAAACAAAAGCATACTTTTAGAATTTGATTAATAGGGAATATAATATGGAATCACGAACCTAAAGAAATTAATAACGATATAATTATTTTTATGTACTGTAGCTCAAATAGTAGTATAATACACTTTCTATGGATACATGTGCTTCTACGCAACGCAGAAGCACATCCACAAGTAACATTACCTAGCTAAGAGAGGACATTGGCTAGCCAATATGATAAATACAGTGGAAAAAAGCAATTGGGAAAATAAGACCTGCTGATCTGTTATACATACCAGGAAGAGAACAGAATATGATTTTTTTCTGTTCGAAACGTGTGTTGTCTTTATGAAATTCATGTATTTTAAACGTTTAATTAAGAAGAAAAAAACTTACAGAAAGATACTAAGCTGATCACGAGATAGAAAGATCACCCGTTTTTCGCGCATAAAAAGTGGCTATTAACTGGGTGAACTGTTATTAACTGGAGTCAACTGGGTGAAAACACATAATATGAACATGAAACAAAAAATAAAAATAAGATACAATCTACAGACATTAAAACCAGTGTCATGGAAATTTAACTATCAAGGAAGCCACAAGAGAGAGTTCTCACCTGAGTAAGGTCTTTATTTCAATATTGCAATATTGGGAGCACTGCTGCCACTTCGCAAAGTGCAACCAGAGACTCAATTTGTTACAAGCAGTACAGGGTTTTTATAAGACGTTGCGCTGTAAAAAAGCTCAGCGCTTTGTCCCTTCTAAAAGTTCCCCTTTCCCTAAGAGAAAACAGATTACATCAAAAAGCGAAAGAAGAAGCACTAGATATGTTATTCAAAGCTTATCAGTTACTTTCAGCTAATTCTAAAGACCCAGACAGCATATATTGTTTTGGTACATTGTCTTCTAAAGTAACCTAAACAGTGTACTTTGTTGACGCACTGTTTTCTAAAGTTCTGCACGTACTGTAGCACAGCAATTACATCCTTGAAATATATTATCTAAAAGCCCCAATATATTTTTTTGCAAAGCTCTCTACATTTTAAGAATCAATTTACTTATTAGATTTCCACTTCAAGACTTGTTCGGCCGGCGTTCTGGGAGTTGCGTTTTTCAGAATTGTATTGAGATCGTTTTCCACAGAGCTCAGATGTCAAAGCACAGCAGCAGCTCTCCACAGCGATCCTCTTTAGCGCCCTTTCTCCCGCAGCTCCGTCCTCATTGGAAGGAAGCAAGAGTGAAAGGCTGAAGTGAAATAGAGCGGGGACGAAGGCAGTTGAGAGAGAGAACGTGGGAAGAAGAGAAAAACGCAAGGGAAAAAAAGCAGCGTAGTAAAAGAGGTGACGGAGCTGCCCTCTCTATAAGAAGGGTGCCAGCGACCCCTGCTCTTGCTTACGGGCACACCCCCTTGAGCACACTTGATCTCGGAAGCTAAACAGGGATGGGCCTGGTTAGTATTTGGATGGGAGACCGCCTGGGAATACCAGGTGCTGTAAGCTTTTAAGCGCAGGAGGCGCCCTATCCCCGTTCGCTCGCTCATTCCCCTGTTCACACGTGCAGTGCGGCTTGTCCGTCTGTTTATTTGTCAGCTTTGGCGAGACACGGGTGCTTGTGTATTAGCGTGAGCGTTTTTTATTCTGATCATGAACAGTTTTACAAGTCCGCAAAGGATCGAGGAAAGGTTTATCGCCAGCTGAAAAGAGACAAAGCGCTTCGGCTGTGGAGACTTGTTCTGCTGGCGTTCGGGGAGTCGCGTTTTTCAGAATTGTATTGAGATCGTTTTCCACAGAGCTCAGATGTCAAAGCACAGCAGCAGCTCTCCACAGCGATCCTCTATAGCGCCCTTTCAGCTCCGTCCTCATTGGAAGGAAGCAAGAGTGAAAGGCTGAAGTGAAATAGAGCGGGGACGAAGGCAGTGAAGAGAGAGAACGTGGGAAGAAGAGAAAAACGCAAGGGAAAAAAAGCAGCGTCGTAAAAGAGGTGACGGAGCTGTCCTCTCTATAAGAAGGAGAAGAGGAACAGAGGATTTGTTTGTCTTAAGTAAGACTTTGTTTTTTGTGGTTTTTTGGTGTTTTTGGTTGATTTTTGAAGCCCTCCCCTTCAGCCTAGCTCTGTTTGGTGAGGATAGAGACTTTTGTTTTTTTTTGTTGCTTTTTTGTTGCTTTCTGAGTCCTGTTTGTGTTTTAATGGAAGGAAAAAACATGGAGGCAGAGAATGTTATTGTAGTGGAGGAGGAGAGTGGTGTAGGAAAGAGAAGGATGAGGAATTCGGACCGACCCCCCCGGCGGGTTTTTGCAAGGGCGCATACTGTTGTGGTGGATGTGAGCGGCGTGGAGAAACCGTCTGCGGGTGCTATTATCGCAGCTGTGCACGGCGTCTGTGGGGAGGGCTCTCTTTTTGCCTGCCACCCCCGGACGCCAAAAGAGTTTGAACTGACTCTGGACTCAAAGGAACATGCAGACGCGGTGGCTGTGGGGCTGGATGTGCAGGGCACACCCTCCTACTGACGCTGGCTGGAGCGGAAGGAGGTAGTGGTGTCCTTCCTCCATTTCCCGGCATATATCTCAGACGAGACTATCAAGGAGAAGCTGAGTAGCTGGGGGGTGAGAGTGATTTCGGACATCAGGATGCGCCACTACCCCGGGACCACCATTGCTGATGGCATGAGGTTTGTTCGGATTCGCTTTCCCGAGCATGTAGCCTCGTTGCCATACAGCATCCGCTTCGCCACGGCAGAGGGGGACCAGTACTTCAGGGTCCTCCACGACCTTCAACAAAGGGTGTGTCATGTCTGCCTGGACTCGGGGCACATCGCCAAGGACTGCCCTGAGTTCCTCTGCTATGAGTGCAGACAGCCCGGCCACCGCGCCAGGAACTGCACCGCTGCCAAGTGCCCGGACTGCCTCCACGCGCTCATGAGCTGCAACTGCGAGCCGGAACCGGAAGATCCAGCCGCCGCAGGAGCAGCTGCCCACAACGCCGAGGGGGTTGAAGATGGACTACGGGTAGCCGCTGTAGCTGAGCATGGAGAGTTGCCAGCAGCGGCGCCCCAGGACCCCAGTGAGCCAGCAACGCCCCAGCCGGTGATGGGGGAGAGGCAGAGGGAGGCCCCTCCAATCCTGGGTACAGCGCAGCAGAAAGGAGCCGGGGACCAGCCAGCATCTCCACCAGCAGGGGCGCCCCGTTGCCCTAACAATCCTGCTGCATCCCACTCTGTGCCGCAAGAGAAGCAGAGGGAGGTTGCTCCACAACATGCGGCGGTGCAGCATGGTGCAGCTGAGATCCTACGGGCACCACCACCACCAGAGGCTGCCCCTCAGCGTACCAGTGGGCTTTTGACACCCAAGCCTGTGCAGGGAGAGAGGCAGAGGGAGGAGGCGACGGCACCAGCACCACCACCACCATCACCGCGGTTCCCCAGCTGTGGGCAAGCCGGGGTACAACCGCCTGGGCCCTCGAAGGCTGGAATCCAGTGGCACCACGTCAGGCCTCAGCCCAACCTGAAGCCCAGTTCAAGAGTTGTCCGCAGACCCATCCCTGATGTCTCTGCGGTGGCGGAGACAGGAGGTGGGGAGGAAGCGGCAAGTGTTGGCAATGAGAATGTGGCAGAAAGGGCGGGGGAACTGTCGCGCGGGCCGGAGAATTAATTTCACTCTTATGGCCATATGCGTGATGGCAACTTTCGCCTCTTTAAACGCCAACGGGCTGAGGGACTGAGCAAAGCTGGGGGCAGTGTTGGCTCTGCTGGGGCGGACGGATGTTGTCTGCCTCCAGGAGACCTTCTGGGACGAGGAGTGTGTCCGGAAGGTGCGAGCACAGTGGGACTGGGAGCTGTTTTACAGCAACGCATCCGGCCTGTGCAGGAGGGGGGTGGCTGTGCTGGTGAGGAGGGGAGTGTACGAGAGCGTAAGGCTCCTGCACCGCGACACGTAGGGCCAGCTCCTGCAGGTCTGTCTTGGGTTTCCTGGACAGTCCGTGCTGCTGAGCAACATCTACGCCCCCAATGGGGAAGCTGAGCGGCTCGCCTTCTTCAAGCAGCTGGAGGCGAGCTGCTTTCAGCAGCCAGGGCTGGTCGTCGGAGATTTTAACTGTGCACTGAGTGCGCTCGATGTCGCGGTTGGGATGACCTTTAAGAGCAGTGCGGAAGCTCACTGGTTCGTGGATGCGTCAGGCGTCAGGCTTAGTGTGCGCGGAGGGACTTTTCTCGGCGGCAGGTCGTCGAAGGTGTCTTGAGACAGAGCCGGATCGACCTGTTGCAGGGGCACATGAGTCTCTTCCCGTGCCTGAGCCAGATGCGCTATGTGTTCATGACCCTGAGCGACCATGCTGTGCTTCACTTTTCTCTAGCAGGGGCACAGGAGGACCGGTGCCCCGGCCTCTGGTGCTTTAATAAGGCGCTCCTGGGGAGGCTTCATTCTGTCAGGGCATAGAAGACCTTATCCGGCAGCAGCTGCAGTGTCCCCTGTATAGGTCAGAAAAGCTGGTCTGGTGGGATAATCTCAAGTACGCCATCAAAGAGTTCAGTATCTAGTATGGCCTGTCCCGGGGGCGGGAGAAGGCCAGGCGGGAGAGACAGCTTCGGGCTCGGATCACCTCAGAGCTCGGGCTCCTGGCAGATCACGGCGGGGGCTGCGAGCTCTTGCTGGAGCTGAGGGGTGAGCTGCAAGCCCTGGAGGAGGAGAAGTGGAGAGGAGCCAGGGTGCGCAGCAGAGCCCAGTATCTGGCCGAGGGCGAGAAGAGCACGAGGTTCTTTTTCGGCCTGGAGCAGGAGAGGCAGCGCAGCTCCTTCATCGAGGAGCTGGTGGGAGAGGACGGTGTGCGGCTCTCTGCCCCCGAGGCCGTTAGGAATGAGGTGTTTTCTTTTTATAGCGCCTTGTTCTGGCCGAAGTGGTGGATGAGCAGCAGACCCGGGCCATGCTGGCTTGGGTGAGTACCCGCCTGTCACAGAGCGATCATGAGCTCTGTGACAGTGCGCTGAGCTTGGAGGAAGTGCTTGAAGCACTTCGGGGCTCGTCTCCTAACAAGAGCCCTGGGTGGGACGGGCTCTCCTCCAAGCTCTACAGACACTTTCAGCAGTCCCTGGGGCCCCTCCTTCTGGAGGTGTTCCAGGAGATTGCCAGGACCGGCGCTCTGACCCCATCTATGAGAAGGGGGGTGATGTCTCTTGTCTACAAAAAGCAGGGGGATCCCTCCCTTTTGAAAAACTTTCGCCCGATCAGTCTGTTGAACACAGACTATAAGATACTAACTCGTGTTCTCTCCCTCAGGCTCGGGAAGGTTCTGCCCAGGATCCTGTCGCCTTCGCAGACCTACTGCGTCAAGTGGAGAGACATCGCGGACACGGTGTGCTCCATCAGAGATGTTGTGGACCTTATGCGGGAGCAGCCGAGGGGTGGATACGTCCTGAAACTGGACCAGGAGAAGGCCTTCGACAGGGTGGAGCATTCCTTCCTGTTTGAGGTCTTGAAGAGCTTTGGCTTCGGCGAGGCCTTCATCTCCTGGGTGAGGCTCGTGTACAAGGGGATCGTGAGCTGTGTCAAGGTGAATGGTTCCCTCACGAGCTTCTTTCCAGTGACCTTGCCTGGGGGCACCGCCACCTCGTTGATCTACCAATATGCTGACGACACCAGACTGACGTTGGCAGAGGTGGCGGAGATCTCGGCCATTTTAGAGGTGGTGCAGGCCTACTGCGCTGCCTCGGGCGCCAAGGTAAACTTGGAGAAGTCTGAGGTCATGCCGGTGGGGAGGGCAGACCTTGCCCCGCTCTTCGGTTACCCTTTCAGGGTTGAGACGGGTCACCTGAAGGTCCTTGGCATCTACATTAACGCTGATGAGCAGGCCACTGGGCTTCTCCTGTGGAAGGAGAAGCTCATTAAGATGAGGGCAAATTAAATCGGTGGAGACACAGGTCCCTGACCCTAAAGGGAAGGGTCCTGCTCGTTAACACACTGTGCCTGTGCCTCTTGTGGTACCCAGTGTCTGTGATGCCTCTTCCTGAATGGGTAGAGAACGAGATTAGGCAACTTGTGGTGGGATTCGTGTGGGAGGGGAAGCCTCCACGGGTTGCTCATGACACCCTCATTGGGGAAATCTCCAGGGGTGGGCTGAAGCTGTGTGATGTAGGCCTGAAGCTGAAAAGCTTTAGGCTGAAAGTAGGCTGGGCAAACGATTTTTAATTTTTTTTAAAAAGAAATAAAAAATGAGATATAATGATGTGTTCCTGCTTAACTTAGACATTGCACGACTTTAAAACCTATAAAAATGGGTTACGAGAGTTAAAAACCACTTTTTATGCGCGAAAAATGGGTGATTTTTCTTCCTCGTGATCAGCTCAGAATCTCTGTGTACGCTGTAAGGTTTTTACTTCTTAATTAAACGTTTAAAATACACGAATTTCATAAAGACAACACACGTTTCGAAGAGAAAAAATCCCATTCTTTTCTCTTCCTGTTGTGTGAAACTCATCAGCAGGTCTTTTTTTCCCAATCAGAGGCTCTGAAAATAGCGTACCGCCCACTGCGCTCCGTCAGAGAGGGGCACGGCACCGAGAGAAGGAGGAGGTGTGGAGCGCACCAGTACAAAACGAACGTTCTCCTGCCTGGAGTGCTTATGGCAGCAATCGCGTCTGCATTTATAACTTAGTTTTAAAAATAATCAAGCAATATGAAGCATCTCTTTTTACTTTTAAGTCACTTAATTATCATTAAGCACAGCTTTCTCACCACTTAGACTACTTTTTGATACCATCCTTAGACAAAGCAGAAACTTCTTGTTCTGTCTAATGACATTACAAGTGGAAAGATTACAGATTTTAATCGTCTTAATTTTGTTACGTTATACATTTTAGAAACATTTCATCCATACAAACACCACAAAACTATTATCGATTGTATTTCTGAATGGTATGTTACACTTAGTTCACTGTGTTAAATACATCTAATTAAGAACGTTAGGTGTTAGCATAAACTATTAGCAATCAATATTAAATTTAGCACTGTAATAAGTTGTTGCACTAAAGAAAAAATAGGGTTAAATATAATTCAAAATATTTTGCTAACAATGTTAACTGTTTATAAATAATAAATTGTATTAACTAAAGAGTAGGATGGCACAGTTGTTAGTATGCTTTTTGTTTTGTTTCTTTTTCATAAATACAACAGTAGTACCTGATGTCTCAGTGGCTTTCAAAATTAAATTATGCATGCACACCTGTGAACTAGAAAGATAACTAAGCTGTCCATCCATTTATAATGGTGGCAAAGTGGTTAGCATTGCTATCTTGGAGCACTGGGGTCCTAGGTTCAATTCCTGCCATCCTGTGTGTGTGGGGTTTGCATGTTCTCTCTGGGTTACATGGTTTTTCTCCATATGTGTGATATGACTCCCTCTTGCACTCCAAAACATACTGGTAAGTTAATTGGTTTATGGGAAAACTGGCCCTGGTGTGTGTGTGTTTGTGTCTGTCTGTCCTGTGATGGACTGGCACTATGTCCAGGGTGTATTCTGCCTTGTGTCCATTGCTTACTGGGATAGGCTCCAAATCCTCTGTACTGGATAAAGAGATTAGAAATGGATGGAAGTAAAGGCAGTCCAGATGTCCATCTGGCACTCCCTAGACAGATAGGCGCCAATGGATGACCATTGATCATGATAGCCAGGCTTAGCTAAGTGCATCCCCATTTGGGAGCTGTCCCTTATAAAAAAAAACATCTTTAAATAAGCCTGCATGAATAGTCTAGATGAAGAGAGAGTTGGGGCCTCATTTAGGAAAGCACAGCAACACTTAATTCTGTCTTATTAACAAGCATTGCCTCTACACCCCTTTCCTGATTTCTTATTTTTTTGCATGTTTGTCACACTGAAATGTTTCAGATCATCAAACAAATTGAAATATTAGACAAAGATAACACAAGTAAACACAAAATGCAGTTTTTAAATGAAGGTTTTTATTATTAAGGGAAAAAAATCAAAACCTACATGGCCCTGTGTGAAAAAGTGATTGCCCCCCTGTTAAAACATAAATCAACCGTGGTTTATCACATCTTTGGAAAGTTCAATTTCTCTAGCCACACCCAGGCCTGATTTCTGCCACACCTGTTCTCAATCAAGAAATCGCTTAAATAGGACCTGCCTGACAAAGTGAATTAGACCAAAAGATCCTCAAAAGCTAGACATTATGCTTTCCAAAGAAATTCAGGAACAAATGAGAAACAGAGTGATTGAGATTTATCAGTCTGGAAAAGGTTATAAAGCCATTTCTAAAGCTTTGGGACTCCACTGAACCACAGTGAACCACAAATAGAGGTGCGGGTTCAAATCCCACTCCCCACAGTCAAGTGTTTTACCCTGTCTTTTTTAATTGTCTTGACACTGCTCTTGTTGTGCTCACTGACAATCACAATAGGAGGAAAACAGAGAAACTGTTTCGCAAGAACACAATGGACAGGAAAAAGCTTCATGAACACTTGAATGTGAGTAGCAAAAGTACGGTATGCATTCAAATGTTGAAGCCTGAATTATAAAAGCAGCATAAGAAAGGTGCAGCACAATACAATTTGTGAGAATTAGCAGGTTTGATGCTGCTATTTCATTTTCATTTTCAAACTTGCAGAGCCAAATAACAAAAAGGTTTCATGTGTGACAGCATTCCGTTGGAAATACCGTTTCCATTATGTATTCGGCGAACCTGAATGAAATATTTCAGTGCTGGCTCAAATGCGAGGAATTTCAGAAAAACCTGGAAAAGCAACGCTCACAGTAAATGACATAAATTTAAAGCGTGTAGTCTGCATGAACAGAGCAACGCAGCGGTCTGTAAAACAGATCTGAAGCCAAAAGTCCTCTTTTATCTCGGTCAGCGCTTTCCGATAAGATGGCTCTGCAGAAGACATGAGAAATGCTGAACACGTTGTTGCCATTAGTGCTACTCATGCTACTGTAGTTTTAAGCTCTTATCAGTGGGCATGTACAGTTGTACAGGGGCTAGACTACTTTGCGCCGTCCAAATTCCATTATGTGAATTTAAGTTTTTTTTAATAACAGCATTAAAATTACAATGTGTGCTCAAAAACCGTTACTTATTAGCTTAAGAAGTAGAAGTGTTTTGACAAAGTGTGGTGTTCGAACAATAAACGCTGAAGTGTTTAATACTTGTGAGCAGATCTCCCTCGATTTAGACAAACTCCTGCTCGCCCGATGATTTCAGAAAAAATATCTGAATCGAGGCTCAAAGTGGAAAGAAAGCTGAATCCCGCAAAGTCATAAGACATTGGGGGTCACTGTACGCTATCACGTCCTGCCTGCGCTGTCCTATTAAAAGGGATCAGAAAGGACACAAACACAAGGACCCTTGAATCCATGATCTTGAACTTAAGGGTCGCGAGCTCTGCCGATTGTGCCTCTCTAGCTCCTCTATTACAACAATAATATTACTCGCGTTGATTCAACATAGTATAGTTGGCTGCTAGCTAGAGATGATGGCATGGTGGCCAAGTGGTAAGGCATCTGTCTCGTAACTCGTCTGTTGAGGGTTTGAGCCCTGTTTATGCCTCCATTCACCGTCATGTTCTTTTATCTAGATCTTCAAGTAACTTGCAAAATGTCTCTTATTGTTACTCTTTCTCAAAATCGAAGCACAAAGTTATCTGTTATAGCCATAACAGAATGCCGAACTTTATTATCTTTTTACAAATCAACACAGAATAACACAAAGAAGACATTTTATAGTCTTATATTGAAACCACTAACGCACTATGCACACATTCACAAGAATTTACAATGCCAATAGAAAAACACATTTGCTCCGGTAAATTAGATCACATACCTTGTTAACTCATTTCTTCTTAACACAACATTTGTTCGAATGGAGGGAAAGGCAGTTTCGCAAATAACCCACAGGTCTGTCACCCTCGGGAGATGTCAAGCACATGGAACTCCTTGCACATGAAAAGTGCCAGATAAAAGCTATATGGCAGCGAACAACCATGCTGTTCCCGGCATCATGCAAGCAAACTACATAAATATGAGAAAACACGCAAGAGAGTTGTCACTCAGAGTGACGAAGGGTCGATGTATACTGGGGCTCAGTTAAAATGCAACGTCAGGACTTTTCCGAATTATGTCACACGAAGAGAGCACAGCCCTTTCCGCCCTGCCGCGTGTGTCTCGGTAACTCGCTGTGATCGTATAGTGGTCAGTACTTTGCATTGTGGCCGCAACAACCCCGGTTCGAATCTGGGTCACGGCAGAATAGGGGCGTCTGCTTTTACTACTCGCACGAATGAAGGCAAAAAAAAGCCAATCGATGTGAACGAACGGCGCTTTACAGAGGAGTACTGCCTGACTGGATCGTTGATGAAGGACAGAGGCCACTCCGACCTCTTCTCGGTTTTCTTCAATGACTTACTAAGGATCTTCTTCACATTCGCCCATGCAGGGGAAGCCTGGAAGGCTCCACAGCCGAAACATTGTGATTCTTTTCTTCTCTTTTCACCAGGAATAGTCCTTTACTTGTTCTTTTGCAGCCTACGCATGCTGACGCAGCTACCCACCCGATAGCTAACATTCTATAATCACAACTATGAATGTCCACTTTGGGTATTTTTTCCATGATTATTTATTATTATTATTTATTCTGTCATTGAAGCATATTTTATGTCATACTGAAGTGTCATAATCACTGAAAAAATATTTTTTTAATTTAGAAAGTAAGAAAATGATAAATCACTAGGAATTGCATTTAGCCTGTTCTGATCTAGATTTTCTATATACTTTAACATGCCATGTTCACAATGTCACAACTCATAAATGAAACAATGAAGTGTTGTAATTACAAATGTACATAGCGTCGGGACATTGAGATGTTTTGGTAATGAGGAAGGAGGGACATGCAATGTTCACAGGGTCAAATTTATAAAACGCTACAGTAAAATTTCTTGTATTTCGGGAATATGAGAGCCTGTTACATTGTGTCTTACACCTCAGTGTCAGAATTTTGAGACATTTTTATAACCAGGGGTAGGTTCATAGCAATAAGCAGAAAGTGCGATCATCCTTTGCTCATCCTCGGTTAACCATATATTCTCATATGCCATGTTCTGAATGTCCCATTTAAAACTGCTATATTAAAATTAAGACTTTTTATGATCAGAAGGCAAGGTTGTGGTAAATATGCATAAAGTGCAAGTGAACTTATGTTTTGCCTTTGTCTTGTTATTGTGAGTTTTGAAAATTGGTTTTCGATTTTCTGAAATGCGTTTCACACAAAAATGCAATTTGGATAGTCACTACTTATATATTCCCCTTAACTGAGGATATGTACAGTAATCCATCCCGATTAGTACTTTTAAAAATTACTGTAGAGAGCCATCAGAAAGGGAATGAAAACTTGCATTAAACAAAATCAAGCTGCATGTAATCATCCATAGTGAAACATTTTGTAAGACAAGACAGGAAGAAAGACACTGGTGGGATTTGAGCGCAGAATCTCCTGTTTAATAGGAAAAAAACTTCAACCAAATCAGCCAAGATGCTGTCAGAGTATTAAAATCATGTCTGCGTCAGTGGTTACAGCTAACTATCGCTGGAGGACAGTTCACTGTGAACAAGTCAGCCTGAATAATGAGGGGGAAGAGACTGACCTCTGTGATGCACTATAGAGTTACACTAACCTTCTATCCAACTGTTCTATGCTGCATTCTACCCTAGTGGTAAATATTGATTTCCGTGGGTGTAATATTCCTTTTTTTGTCAAATATTATCAAGCACAAATTTTGCTGTTGAAAATAAGCCTAGTGGTTTTCAATGTTGTGATCCTTTTTCCCCAGTGTCACCCAAATTGATACATTGTGCTTTGGCAATTCTTCAGGCTATATTTTTTAGAGGAGCTCAGTTGAATTAGTTTATATAAAGTATTTCTTTTCCCTTTAATCCTTTAAAACATATTACATTTTCAAAACATTGGATCTTACTTCCTACTAATTGTAGCGGCAATGCTTGTCAATAAGACAGAATTAAGTGTTGCTGTGCTTTCCCAAATGAGGCCCCATCTCTCTCTTCATCTCTGTGGTGCAGCCACAGAGAAGCTATTCAGGCAGGCTGATTTAAAGATGTTTTCTTTTGATAAGGGACAGCTCCCAAAGGGGGATGCACTTAGCTAAGCCTGGCTATCATGATCAATGGGCATCCATTGGCGCCTATCTGTCTAGGGAGTGCCAGATGGACATCTGGACTGCATTCCTAAGTGTCAGGAGTAAGTGACTCATATCTCACCTTGATCAACCAACCAGGGACTGGTAGGGCCGAGTAACCCACGTGGGACTCTAATGCCCATGAAACTTTCATCCAATGAACGAGCTGAAGTTCCTCCAGGTAAAAACAGGCAACACAGAGAGCCTGTGAGATTCAGATTCAGTAAGATTCTGAGGAGAATTCTAAAGGGAATTCAAAGGAGAATTCCAGGGCAGGACGGCCCAGGAGCAGAAGGCTCCCAAGGGCAGGACATTCTCGCAGCGCACCTCCTGACCATCCTGAGACTCAGCCCGGACAACCACGGAATGGCCAGTGTGTCCGAGTGCCAGAACTTTCCTTTGTTCTAAGAGTCTAGAGTGGAGGTTGCCAGAGAGTAACCAGCAGCAGGCCTCGTGAACAGGTTGGAACTGTGGACAGCTGAATCACTATTCAGAACTAGCGCTTCATCAGGAACAAACTGGTCTTCTTCCTGACCTGCTGGGACCCACATTCATCTTTTCTCCTGTGCACAAACTTCGCTAGTTTCAGCCAAAACTAACTAGCCAGTCTTCAGAGAGCATCAGCAGTGCACCGTCGCAAGCCGCACAGCACAGCCTGGCATGGAGCCAGAGAGCCTGCAGGAGACCTGAATCCCCAGAGATTGGATGAGTATTCCACTTCACTGCATTACTGCTCGAGAATTCAATTGTTATCCCAACCAGTTGATATCAATCTAATTCCTAAGTGTTATGTACTTGTTTTGAGTATCTAATGTAGAAGTTGTAAACAAGTTCAATTACGAAACGGTCTAAATGAATGATATACCGAACGTATGTCCTCTTGATATGTGTAACTCTTTGTAACTGAATGAATATATATCTTTTGTATTCTGATAACCCTTACGATAAGATCTGTTAGGTTTACATGCATATTCTATATATTAATAAATGTATCCGCGTGTATTAGTACCTGTGTGTGCGTTGTTTGAGTTATATCGCATGGTTGGATTCTAAGACCATTAAAAGAATCAATTTTGTGATTTACTGCCACAATTAATAATTGTCCCAGTAAATGCCCAAACCCCTAAAGAACTGGTGCCTCGTGAGAGCACACTACAACAGTGTGTGATCTCCTGTCCCAGCCTGAGGAGCAGACAGCAAGCCTGTCTCTCAATACAAATAATACAGTGTGTCATTTCCTGCCCCAGCCAGAGGAACAGACAGTGAGCATGTCTCTCAACAATAATACGAATAAACTGTGTGATCTCCTGTCCCAGCCTGAGGAACAGACAGTGAGCCTGTCTCTCAATAATAATAATACAGTTTTTGATCTCCTGTCCCAGCCTGGGGAACAGACAGTAAACCTGTCTCTCAATAATAATAATCCAGTGTGTGATCCCTTGTCTTAGCCTGAGGAACAGACAGTGATCCTGTCTCTCAATAATAATACAGTGGGTGATCTTCTGTCCCAGTCTGGGGAACAGAAAGTGAGCCTTTCTCTCAATAATAATAATATAGTGTGTGATCCACTGTCCAAGCCTGAGGAACAGACAGTCAGCCCGTCTCTCAATAATAATAATACGGTGTGTGATCTCCTGTCCCAACCTGAGGAACAGACAGGAGTGAGCCTGTCTCTCAATAATAATAATCTTGTGTGGAATGTCCTGTCCCAGTCTGAGGAACAAATAGTGATCCTGTCTCTCAATAATAATACAGTGGGTGATCTTCTGTCCCAGTCTGGGGAACAGAAAGTGAGCCTTTCTCTCAATAATAATAATATAGTGTGTGATCCACTGTCCAAGCCTGAGGAACAGACAGTCAGCCCGTCTCTCAGTAATAATAATACAGTGTGTGACTTCCTGACCCACCCTGAGGAACAGACAGTGAGCCTGTCTCTCAATAATAATAATACAGTGTGTGACCTCCCGTCCCAGCCTGAGGAACACTGAGCCTGTCTCTCAATAATAATACAATGTGTCATCTCCTGTCCCAGCCTGAGGAACAGTGAGCTTGTCTCTCAATATTAATAATAATAATACAGTGTGTGATCTCCTGTCCCAGCCTGAGGAACAGACAGTGAACCTGTCTCTCAATAAAAATAATACAGTGTGTGATCTACTGTCCCAGCCTGGGGAAAAGACAGTGATCCTGTCTCTCAATAATAATAGAACAGTGTGTGATCTCCAGTCCCAGCCAGAGGAACAGACAGTGAGCCTGTATCTAAATAATAATAATACAGTGTGTGATCTCCTGTCCCAGCCTGGGGAACACTGAGCCTGTCTCTCAATACTAATAATACAGTGTGTCATTTCCTGCCCCAGCCAGAGGAACAGACAGTGAGCATGTCTCTCAACAATAATATTAATAAACTGTGTGATCTCCTGTCCCCGTCTGATTAACAGACAGTGAGCCTGTCTCTCAATAATAATAATACAGAGTGTGATCTCCTGTCCCAACATGAGGAACAGACAGTGAGCCTGTCTCTCAATAATAATACAGTGGGTGATTTTCTGTCCCAGTCTGGGGAACAGAAAGTGAGCCTGTCTCTCAATAATAATAAATAGTGTGTGATCTCCTGTCCCAACCTGAGGAACAGACAGGAGTGAGCCTGACCCTCAATAATAATAATACAGTGTGTGACTTCCTGTCCTAGCCTGAGGAACAGACAGTGAGCCTGTCTCTCAATAATAATAATACAGTGTGTGACCTCCTGTCCTAGCCTGAGGAACAGTGAGCCTGTCTCTCAATAATAATAATACAGTGTGTGATCTCCTGTCCCAGTCTGAGGAACAGACAGTGAACCTGTCTCTCAATAATAATAATAATACAGTGTGTGACCTCCTGTCCCAGCCTGAGGAGCAGACAGCGAGTCTGTCTCTCAATAATAATAATACAGTGTGTCATTTCCTGCCCCAGCCAGAGGAACAGACATTGAGCATGTCTCTCAACAATAATACGAATAAACTGTGTGATCTCCTGTCCCAGCCTGAGGAACAGACAGTGAGCCTGTCTCTCAATAATAATAATCCAGTGTGTGATCTCCTGTCTTAGCCTGAGGAACAGACAGTGATCCTGTCTCTCAATAATAATAATCTTGTGTGGAATGTCCTGTCCCAGTCTGAGGAACAAATAGTGAGCATGTCTCTCAGTAATAATAGAACAGTGTGTGATTTCCAGTCCCAGCCAGAGGAACAGACAGTGATCATGTCTCTCAACAATAATATTAATAAACTGTGTGATCTCCTGTCCTTGTCTGAGGAAAAGACAGTGAGCCTGTATCTCAATAAATAATAATAATACATTGTGTGATCTCCTGTCCCAGCCTGGGGAACAGACAGTGAGCCTGTCTCTCAATAATAATACAGTGTGTGATCTTCTGTCCCAGTCTGGGGAATTGAAAGTGAGCCCGTCTCTCAGTAATAATAATATAGTGTGTGATCCACTGTCCCAGCCTGAAGAACAGACAGGAGTGAGCCGGTCTCTCAATAATAATAAAGCAGATTATCATCTCCTGTCCCAGCCTAAGGAACAGTCAAGAAAGAGCAAGTCTCTCGATAATAATAATACAGTGTGTGATCTCCTGTCCAAGCCTGAGGAACAGACAGTGAGCCTGTCTCTCAATAATAATAATAATAATAATAATAATAATAATAATAATAAAAATAATAATAATAATAATAATAATAATAATAATAATAAACTTTATTTTATATAGCACCTTTAAAGGTGGCTTCTCAAAGCGCTTTACAGGATGACAGTAACAATAAATAAGAAGACTACAACAATAAATAAGAAGATTTCACAAGATAGGATAGAATTATAATTACAACAATACAACAATAACAATAGAGGAGACCGTGGAAGGTGGTATTAAGTAGAGCAGAGGGGTGAAGAATGGAACCAGTTAAGTAAAGGCTTTTCTGAAGAAGAAGGTTTTGAGTCTGGATTTGAAGGAGTTTAGAGAAGGTGACTCTCTAATATCCTTGGGCAAAGAGTTCCAGAGCTTGGGGGCATAGCAGGAGAAGGCCCTGTCGCCCATACAATGTAGACGGGCTTGGGGGACAGTAAGGAGGGCAGAATTTGAAGAGCGGAGGTTGCGAGGTGGGGAGTAGGGCGATAAAAGTTCAGACAGGTATTGAGGTGCCAAGCCATGTAAAGCCTTATAGGTGAGCATGAGGATTTTAAAGTCTACGCGGAATGTGACCGGAAGCCAGTGCAAGGACTCCAGGATAGGAGTAATGTGAACACTTGCACTAGACCTGGTCAGGATTCTGGCTGCTGAATTTTGGACATACTGCAGCTTGTTCAGAGTAGATTTAGATACCCCAGGGAGTAGAGCATTGCAGTAGTCAATTCGAGAGAATACAAATATGTTGATCAGCTTTTCAGCCACAGTTAATGATAGCATAGGGCGTAGTCTTGCGATATTTCTAAGGTGAAAAAAAAGATGTTTTGACAGTATGCTGTACATGTGGGAAGAATGTTAAGCCAGAATCGAATATAACCCCAAGGTTTTTCAATTTTGATTGAAGCTCAAGTACAGAGCCATCTACAGACAGGGTTACAGGAGTGGCTTTACGAAGTTGATGGGGGGTACCAATAAGCATGACTTCAGTCTTGTCACAGTTAAGATGAAGGAAGTTTTGAGTCATCCAAATTTTTATGTCAGAGATGCAATTAGATAGAATAGAGACAGCCACATCAGTGTCGGGTTTGGTATGGATGTATATTTGAGTATCGTCAGTGTAAAAATGAAAGCTGAGGCCATGTGATCTTTAAAGCTGACCAAGTGGGAACACGTAAATGCTGAAGAGCAAGGGGCCCAGTATTGAGCCCTGGGGGACACCAGACTCGACAAGACCAAGACCTGTACCCACTGAGAGAGACAAACTGACAGAGATCAGTGAGGTAAGACTTAAACCATTTGAGGGCAGTGTCAGAGACTCCAAACAGTCTCGAGACGAGAAAGTAAGATGTTATGGTCAACAGTGTTAAAGGCAGCACTGAGATCAAGAAGGATGAGTATGGAAAGAGAACCAGAATCAGAAGCTATTAGGAGATCGTTGGTGACTTTGACTAGGGTGGTTTCTGTGCTGTGAAGTTGACGGAAGCCAGATTGGAGGGGTTCGAAAAGGTTGTTTGTCATGAGGTGGTTATGTAACTGAAGTGTGACAGCACGTTCTAGAATTTTAGAGAGAAAGGGTAAGTTGGAGATGGGGTGGAAGTTGTTAAGATTGTCGAGAGCCATATTAGGCTTCTTTGGCATGGGGGTAATAGCAGCAGTTTTGAGGACCGCTGGTACAATGCCGGTGCTCAAGGATTCATGTATTATATTGAGGACAATGGGACAGAGAGAAGAGAAACAGGACTGGAATAAAGTGGTGGGAATGGGATCTAAAATAGATGTGGTGGGTTTCATGTGCGTAACTAGTTTGTTTAGGGATGCTGAGTCAAGAAGAGAGAAGCTGGAGAGACGGGAACCAGAGAAGTTGGATGAGGAGGGAGGAGGTATGGAAATTATATCCGTAGTGGAGAGAATGTGATGCCGGATGTTGTCAATCTTAGAACTAAAGAAATCTAAGAATGTGTTGCAAAGTTGTGATGAGGCAGGTAATGTGGTAGGGCAGTTTGGCTTGAGCAGTCTGTTGATGGTGGAGAAAAGATGTCTGGGATTGTTTGGGTGATTTTCAATGATGTGAGAGAAGTAGGTGGATCTAGCAGACTCTATAGTAACCTTATAATCAGATAAGTAATCTCTCCAGGCCTGATAATGTACATTTAGGCCGGAAAGATGCCACCTATGCTCAAGTTTGCGAGAGGCTGCCTTCATGAATCGCAGATGGTCATTGTACCAGGGGGCAGGGCGAGAGAAGGAGATGGTTCGAGTTTTTAAAGGAGCAAAGGTGTCGAGGGTAGATAAAAGAGCATTGTCAAGTAACTGCATTTTGTCCTCTAGAGGGTCAGCGGAAGAGAAACAGGATAAGGAGGACAGAACAGAATTTGCAAACCTTGGGTGATCAATTGATCGCCAGTTGCGGAAATTTACAGAGCGTGAGGGGGAAGTGTTAGAAACAGGTAATTCCAGATTGAAGAGAATGGCTAAGTGTCAGAGAGGCCTAGATCAAGGGGAGTGCAGTGGGAGACAAAGGAGTCATTTGCAATAATTAGATCTAAGGTGTGTCCTTTGTTATGTGTAGGGGTACAAACAAACTGAGTAAGGTCAAAGCATCCCAAAAGAGAAAGGAAGTCTTTAGCCAGACTGGAAGAGGTTGAACCAAAGTGTATATTAAAGTCCCCTAGAATAAGGAACCTTTTAAATTTAAGGGATAAGAATGAGAGAAAATCACCAAACTCACCTAAGAAGACTCCACTGGGTTTGGGTGGTCTGTAAACTGTGCCAATAATGGTAGATTAGGGGATAGAAACATTTAAAACAAGACACTCAAAAGAAGAGGGAGGAGGTATAGCTACAGGACTTAGACTGTAAAAAAGGTTGTAAATAACAATGATGCCCCCGCCTCTGCCTTAAAGACGCGGAAGGTCAAACAAACCATATCCAGGAGGAACTAGTTGGTTGAACAGGAGTCCATCATTTTGTTTGTGCCATGTTTCGGTTAAACACAGAAGGTCCAGTTGTTTTTCTTTGATAATGTCACATAAAAGAAGAGCCTTGCTGTTGTAGATTAAACTGACCCAGGGACGCCAAATAATGTAGATTAAGCCGGCCCAGGGACGCCAAATAATGTAGATTAAGCCGACCCAGGGACGCCAAATAATGTAAGGAAAACCGGTTCAGGGACGCCAAATATGTAATCATAGTGGCTCTCTGAAGGCACCAGTTCTGTAGGGTTTGGGCATTTACTGAGACAATTATTAATTGTAGCAGTAAATCACAAAGTTGATTCTTTTGATGGCTTTAGAATCCAACCATGCGACATAACTCAAACAACGTGCACACACAGGTACTAATACACGAGGATACATTTATTAATACATAGAATATGCATATAAATCTAACCAATCTTATCGTGAGGGTTATCAGAATACAAAAGATATATATTCAATCAGTTACAAAGTGTTACACATATCAAGAGGACATACGTTCAGTATATCATTCATTAAGACCGTTTCGTAAAGTGAACTTGGTTACAACTTCTACATTAGATACTCAAACAAGTACATAACTCTTAGGAATTAAATTGATATCAACTGGTTGGGATAACAATTGAATTCTCGAGCTGTAATGCATTGAAGTTGAATACTCATCCAATCTTTGGGGATTCAGATCTCCAGCGGGCACAAAGAAACAGTTGCAGGCTGTTGCTGTCCAATCCGCGCTCTCTGGCTCCGTGCCAGGCTGTGCTGTGCGGCTTGCGACGGTGCGCTGCTGATGCTCATTGACCGGCTAGTTAGTGTTGGCTTTAACTAGCAAAGTTTGTCCACAGGAGAAAAGATGACTGTGGGTCCCAGCAAGTCAGGAAGAGGACCGGTTTGTTCCTGATGAAGAGCTAGTTCTGAATAGTGATTCAGCTGTCCACAGTTCCGACCTGTTCACGGGGCCTGCTGCTGGTCACTCTCTGGCAACCTCCACTCTAGACTCTTAGAACAAAGGAAAGTTCTGGGGGTCGGACACACTGGCCGTTCCGTGGTTGTCCGGGCTGAGTCTCAGGATGGTCAGGAGGCGCGCTGCGAGAATGTCCTGCCCTTTGGAGCCTTCTGCTCCTGGGCCGTCCTGCCCTGGAATTCTCCTTTGAATTCCCTTTAGAATTGTGTTGCCTGTTTTTACCTGGAGGAACTTCAGCTCATTGATTGGCTGAAAGTTCCATGGGCATCAGAGTCCCACGTGGGTTACTCGGCCCTACCAGTCCCTGATTGGTTGATCAAGGTGAGATATGAGTCACTTAGTTCTGACACTTAGTAATGCAGTCCAGATATCCAACTCGCACTCCCTAGACAGATAGGCGCCAATGGATAACCATTGATCATGATAGCCAGGCTTGGCTAAGTGCATCCCCCTTTGGGAGCTGTCCTTATCAAAAGAAAACATCTTGCATGAATGGTTTCTCTGTGGCTGCACCACAGAGATGAACAGAGAAATGGGGAAGCTCAGAAACACTTAGTTCTGCCTTATTATTAAGCCTCGCCGCTACACTGTTAACGGAGCGGGTGTTGAGTAGCGCTGATCTGGCCAGTCTCGGGGATGCAGGGGGAGGCGGAGTGCGGTCCAGGTGCGGTAGTGAGAGGAGATTTTTTAGATCAGCGCCGGTACGTGATGGACTTACAGACGTGCGCCGAAAGGCAGGGATAGAGACTCCGCAGGCAGACAAATGAAAAAAACGGCGTCCTGTGCTGCGATGGATGTAGCGAGTCGGTTGTAAAATCCCAGTAAAACGGCAGTAATCGAATGTGTCTTTGACCAGGAAGTAGCTGTAGTAGTGTTTTAGTTGAAGAAGTTGCAGTGCAGTGTTGCAGTGAACTCTTGCTTCCTTCCAATGAGGACGGAGCTGTGGGAAAAAGGGCGCTATAGAGGATTGCTGTGGAGAGCTGCTGCTGTGCTTTGACATCTGAGCTCTGTGGAAAACGATCTCAATACAATTCTGAAAAACGTGACTCCCAGAATGCCAGCCGAACAAGTCTCCACAGCCAAAGCGCTGTGTCTCTTTTCAGCTGGCAAAACCTTTCCTCGATCCTTTGCGGACTTGTAAAACTGTTCATGATCAGAATAAAAAACCATCACGCTAATACACAAGCACCCGTGTCTCGCCAAAGCTGACAAATAAACAGACAGAAAAGCCGCACTGCACGTGTGAACAGGGGAATGAGCGAGCGAACGGGCGCCTCCTGCGCTTAAAAGCTAACAGCACCTGGTATGCCCAGGCAGTCTCGCATCCAAGTACTAACCAGGCCCGTCCCTGCTTAGCTTCCATAATCAGACAAAATAAAGCAAGCTCAAGGGGGTGTGGCAGCAAGCGAGAGCAGGGCTCACTGTCACCGTTCTTATAGTAGGCTGGGCAAAAGATTTTTAAATTTTTTAAAAAATAAATAAAAAATGAGATATAATGATGTGTTCCTGCTTAACTTAGACATTGCACGACTTTAAAACATATAAAAACAGGTTTCGAAAGTTAAAAACCACTTTATATGCGCCAAAAATGGGTGATTTTTCTTCCTCGTGATCAGCTCAGAATCTTTGTGTACGCTGTAAGGTTTTTACTTCTTAATTAAACGTTTAAAATACACGAATTTCATAAAGACAACACACGTTTCGAAGAGAAAAAATCCCTATCTTTTCTCTTCCTGTTGTGTGAAAGTGATCAGCAGGTCTTTTTTTCCCAATCGGAGGCTCTGAAAATAGTGTACCGCCCACTGCGCTCCGTCAGAGAGGGGCACGGCACCGAGAGAAGGAGGAGGTGTGGAGCGCACCAGTACAAAACGAACGTTCTCCTGCCTGGAGTGCTTATGGCAGCAATCGCGTCTGCATTTATAACTTAGTTTTAAAAATAATCAAGCAATATGAAGCATCTCTTTTTACTTTTAAGTCACTTAATTATCATTAAGCACAGCTTTCTCACCACTTAGACTACTTTTTGATACCATCCTTAGACAAAGCAGAAACTTCTTGTTCTGTCTAATGACATTACAAGTGGAAAGATTACAGATTTTAATCGTCTTAATTTTGTTACGTTATACATTTTAGAAACATTTCATCCATACAAACACCACAAAACTATTATCGATTGTATTTCTGAATGGTATGTTACACTTAGTTCACTGTGTTAAATACATCTAATTAAGAACGTTAGGTGTTAGCATAAACTATTAGCAATCAATATTAAATTTAGCACTGTAATAAGTTGTTGCACTAAAGAAAAAATAGGGTTAAATATAATTCAAAATATTTTGCTAACAATGTTAACTGTTTATAAATAATAAATTGTATTAACTAAAGAGTAGGATGGCACAGTTGTTAGTATGCTTTTTGTTTTGTTTCTTTTTCATAAATACAACAGTAGTACCTGATGTCTCAGTGGCTTTCAAAATTAAATTATGCATGCACACCTGTGAACTAGAAAGATAACTAAGCTGTCCATCCATTTATAATGGTGGCAAAGTGGTTAGCATTGCTATCTTGGAGCACTGGGGTCCTAGGTTCAATTCCTGCCATCCTGTGTGTGTGGGGTTTGCATGTTCTCTCTGGGTTACATGGTTTTTCTCCATATGTGTGATATGACTCCCTCTCGCACTCCAAAACATACTGGTAAGTTAACTGGTTAATGGGAAAACTGGCCCTGGTGTATTTGTTTGTATCTGTCTGTCCTGTGATGGACTGGCACTATGTCCAGGGTGTATTCTGCCTTGTGTCCATTGCTTACTGGGATAGGCTCCAAATCCTCTGTACTGGATAAAGAGATTAGAAATGGATGGAAGTAAAGGCAGTCCAGATGTCCATCTGGCACTCCCTAGACAGATAGGCGCCAATGGATGACCATTGATCATGATAGCCAGGCTTAGCTAAGTGCATCCCCATTTGGGAGCTGTCCCTTATAAAAAAAAACATCTTTAAATAAGCCTGCATGAATAGTCTAGATGAAGAGAGAGTTGGGGCCTCATTTAGGAAAGCACAGCAACACTTAATTCTGTCTTATTAACAAGCATTGCCTCTACACCCCTTTCCTGATTTCTTATTTTTTTGCATGTTTGTCACACTGAAATGTTTCAGATCATCAAACAAATTGAAATATTAGACAAAGATAACACAAGTAAACACAAAATGCAGTTTTTAAATGAAGGTTTTTATTATTAAGGGAAAAAAATCAAAACCTACATGGCCCTGTGTGAAAAAGTGATTGCCCCCCTGTTAAAACATAAATCAACCGTGGTTTATCACATCTTTGGAAAGTTCAATTTCTCTAGCCACACCCAGGCCTGATTTCTGCCACACCTGTTCTCAATCAAGAAATCGCTTAAATAGGACCTGCCTGACAAAGTGAATTAGACCAAAAGATCCTCAAAAGCTAGACATTATGCTTTCCAAAGAAATTCAGGAACAAATGAGAAACAGAGTGATTGAGATTTATCAGTCTGGAAAAGGTTATAAAGCCATTTCTAAAGCTTTAGGACTCCACTGAACCACAGTGAACCACAAATAGAGGTGCGGGTTCAAATCCCACTCCCCACAGTCAAGTGTTTTACCCTGTCTTTTTTAATTGTCTTGACACTGCTCTTGTTGTGCTCACTGACAATCACAATAGGAGGAAAACAGAGAAACTGTTTCGCAAGAACACAATGGACAGGAAAAAGCTTCATGAACACTTGAATGTGAGTAGCAAAAGTACGGTATGCATTCAAATGTTGAAGCCTGAATTATAAAAGCAGCATAAGAAAGGTGCAGCACAATACAATTTGTGAGAATTAGCAGGTTTGATGCTGCTATTTCATTTTCATTTTCAAACTTGCAGAGCCAAATAACAAAAAGGTTTCATGTGTGACAGCATTCCGTTGGAAATACCGTTTCCATTATGTATTCGGCGAACCTGAATGAAATATTTCAGTGCTGGCTCAAATGCGAGGAATTTCAGAAAAACCTGGAAAAGCAACGCTCACAGTAAATGACATAAATTTAAAGCGTGTAGTCTGCATGAACAGAGCAACGCAGCGGTCTGTAAAACAGATCTGAAGCCAAAAGTCCTCTTTTATCTCGGTCAGCGCTTTCCGATAAGATGGCTCTGCAGAAGACATGAGAAATGCTGAACACGTTGTTGCCATTAGTGCTACTCATGCTACTGTAGTTTTAAGCTCTTATCAGTGGGCATGTACAGTTGTACAGGGGCTAGACTACTTTGCGCCGTCCAAATTCCATTATGTGAATTTAAGTTTTTTTTAATAACAGCATTAAAATTACAATGCGTGCTCAAAAACCGTTACTTATTAGCTTAAGAAGTAGAAGTGTTTTGACAAAGTGTGGTGTTCGAACAATAAACGCTGAAGTGTTTAATACTTGTGAGCAGATCTCCCTCGATTTAGACAAACTCCTGCTCGCCCGATGATTTCAGAAAAAATATCTGAATCGAGGCTCAAAGTGGAAAGAAAGCTGAATCCCGCAAAGTCATAAGACATTGGGGGTCACTGTACGCTATCACGTCCTGCCTGCGCTGTCCTATTAAAAGGGATCAGAAAGGACACAAACACAAGGACCCTTGAATCCATGATCTTGAACTTAAGGGTCGCGAGCTCTGCCGATTGTGCCTCTCTAGCTCCTCTATTACAACAATAATATTACTCGCGTTGATTCAACATAGTATAGTTGGCTGCTAGCTAGAGATGATGGCATGGTGGCCAAGTGGTAAGGCATCTGTCTCGTAACTCGTCTGTTGAGGGTTTGAGCCCTGTTTATGCCTCCATTCACCGTCATGTTCTTTTATCTAGATCTTCAAGTAACTTGCAAAATGTCTCTTATTGTTACTCTTTCTCAAAATCGAAGCACAAAGTTATCTGTTATAGCCATAACAGAATGCCGAACTTTATTATCTTTTTACAAATCAACACAGAATAACACAAAGAAGACATTTTATAGTCTTATATTGAAACCACTAACGCACTATGCACACATTCACAAGAATTTACAATGCCAATAGAAAAACACATTTGCTCCGGTAAATTAGATCACATACCTTGTTAACTCATTTCTTCTTAACACAACATTTGTTCGAATGGAGGGAAAGGCAGTTTCGCAAATAACCCACAGGTCTGTCACCCTCGGGAGATGTCAAGCACATGGAACTCCTTGCACATGAAAAGTGCCAGATAAAAGCCATTTCTCATTTTTTTCTCTTGGTGTAGACAGGAAATCATGGGTCCGAATGCTATCCTAGCCTTTCTTTGTGTTTCATGGTACAGAGTTCATTGCTAAGGGCAGTTGTCTTGGTTTAGATTAACGCAAGCACTCATTAATTTTAAAGAAATTCATACAACTTGCAAAGATGAAAAACAAATCTTCCTTATCAATACAGAAGAAATACTGCCAATTGGCAAAACAAATCCAGCATTTATTTTATTCTTCAACCAAAAAACCTGACTTAAGAAAAGTGACATGTCAGAGACCCTGCGGCGCAATCAGATGTTAATGTAACGCATATGGCCGACAGGCACTGTGTAAGAGCCGGCTTACCAGAGCGGTGACGTTGCCGCCCTTCCCTGTGATAGCAGGACTACAGCTACTGGGCTGTAGAGAGGTTTCTCTTTGGCTCACCGGTCTGGGTCCCTGCTGAGCGATGTGGGAGTCCTGGGTTTGAGCCCCTGGTGGTGCGGGGCCGACCTAATGTGGCAAGGGCGCCCACCTGAACCCTGTTGCATTACATTAAACTAATAATGCCTGAATTCTGTCTGTTTTACTTCTAAGTTCTCCAAATAATCTGTTTTGTATTTTGGAAATATTTTAACTGAGGATGTAACAGGTCTATAAATGAATTATCCTGCCACCCATTAGAAGATAAAATTTTACAGGTGAAAATAATTTTCTTGGAAGTTGGAGCTGTTAGTCATTATTAAAGATTCATGGTAATATCGACTTATTAATGATTATAGCCCGTCTACATCAAGCATACAATCCTGCAGCCTTTGTGGCACCCAGCGAGTGCATCCACTGCGTTGAGGTGGAGTCTGGTGGTCCGGCCCCTCAGCCCCCCCCGGCCCGGTGAAATCTGGACCTGGCTGCTCCCCAGGCTCCTTTGCGTCCTCCTGTTCCAGGTTCCAGCGCCCCCTCGAGAGACCTGAAGGGTGCTAGGTGGTCTCGGTGCAGGACCACCACCCTCCCCTGCTTCCCAAACCAGACACAGTAGCAGACCTCCCCCACGACATCTAGGACCTCCCAGGGTACCTCCCAGGCCAGAACCAGCTTCGGGCTGAGGCCCTTGCGGTACCGTGGGTTGTAGACCCAGATGAGGTCCCCAGGTCTAAGAGGGGTCCCCCTGCAGTGCAGATCATATTATCGATTCTGCTGTACCCCCGCCTGAGTCAGGCTGCTTCGAGCGAAGCTGTGTACTTGCAGCATCCACTGCTGCAGGTCCCGCTCATTATCCGTCCCTGCTGGCTGTACCAGCACTTCTCCCAGCGGCCAAATCCACCGGGGTGCGCAGTTCCTGGCCGCGGCACCACAAACTGCCACCTTAACTCGCCGCTGGAGGGCACCCGCCAGCCCCGGCGCAGCACCCCCTCCCTCACCTCCAAGGCCTCCCACAGTGCGCACAGTGCTGAGACAGAGCGCCTTCACGGACTTGGTGTCCTTTCAGCTCCACCTTCCAGCGCAGCACCTGCCCAATGTCTGGGTTCAGGGACGTGGCTGTGGGAGGCCTCCTCACGCTTCTCCCACTGGGCGCAATAGCGGCAGTCCGCTGCCTCGCACTTTCCTTTTAACCTGCAACTCCCTCGTTTCGTCTGAAGTACACGTATATGGCATCTTTGCATCAGATTTCACCACGAAAAGATCAAACAGTGTCGGCAGAGGATAAGGAAATCTCCTGGGCCCTATGGGGATTAAACCAGCAACCCTGGCATTAGTGGAACCACACTAACCAACTGAGCTAACCAGCAGCAGGGCTGGTAGTGCTCTCTGTGCAGCATAAAAGTTGAATTTAGAGATGTTTTTTTTTTGTTTTCTAATCTGAATTCCACAAAAAATGGACAAAAAAGGTCCAAGTCACCGATTTGCAAGTCATCTTGGAAGAGGACTGTGCAGCATATTAGGTATTTAGAGCATTTTTTACTAAGAATTGAAACCCTTGCACTTGTGTGTTGCTTCCCCGTGAAGTGACTGGAGAAAAAAAAGAAGAAAACCGACACTTAACTGGTGCTGTTAGGTCAGTGTGTGTGCGTTTAAAAATAGTGTCTTTAACTTCCACACTGGTGGGAATATAGTGGAGAGATGCAGATTGAAGTGGGAAAGATTTGTGTGATGTAGCGGCGAGATTCTTTACTGGAAACTGGAAACTGAACTGCTGTTGTTTGGTTTTGGTGCTGAAAACATCTGTAACACAGTAACGGGACTGAAAACACCTTGTTCAAACAAAATAACTATCAGTATTTTAGAACTCATGCCATTTAAGGATATTTCATTACCATTGTGTTTATATGTTATATATTGTATTATGTTAATAATTGCTCTTTCCGTTCCCCAAAGCAGCCAGCATAATATTTCCAGCAGACAAAAGCTTAAACGCATTCATAAAGGTCCAGAGTGAAAGCTTATATAATATTGTTTTACACAATCTCCTAGTGTTTTGCAAAGTTTGTTTATTTATAGGTGGCACAGTGGTTAACATTGCTACCACTCAGGTCTGTAGCCCTTTGTTAAATTCCTGGCAGGTTGTCTCATGTTGTGCCTGATTTTGTCTACAGTGTTTTTTTGTCCTTTGTGTGGATCAACTTATACAAATAAGTTGATAACAAACATTTAAAATTTCCTCCTCCTCTGTGGTTGATATTATCATTGTGCTGATGAAGTGGTCAAAGACTCTACTTTTAATATCTTTTAGCAATCATTATGCTAAAAAATAAAAACCCTGTGCTCAGGTTGATGATATAATCACACTGTTGCAGGAAGTCCTTATTGAAAATGTTACAACAACGCAAGTCCTTATACTCAAAAAGTAGATGGGCGGGCAAAAGTCAAAAACCAGGCTGGAACACTACAATTGAGACAACAAATCCACATCGCAAAGGCACAAATGAGGTCAGAAACAAGTGAGAGTCCAGGAAGCAATGATGAGTTCAAACCGAAAGAAGAAGAGTACAGGCACTAGGAAGCTCCAAAGAGAATCCGAATTAGTGAGGGATGGTGAGGGAAAAGAGGAGGGTTAAAGTAGTGACGGGAGTGAAAGGCGATAGGAATATTAGTTGCGGCGTGAGCGTCTGTTTAAGTGGGTGTGTGTGGGAATGTGAAGGCGTTTGTTAGAGCGGGTTAATGCGTGACCGTGTGAGTGCGTGCGGAATTCGTAACAAAATCATACTTTAGAAATTACATGCAGATAACAAAAATGGTTTTAAAAACTTTATTGCAGAGCAAAATTTTAATAACAATCAAATCAGTTACAATCAAAAGTGGTACATTCAGAATTATACATCAATTAATGTTTTTTTTCTAATTTCTGAAACATCAAATTATAAAAAAGAAGAAAGACTGAGCAGAATGGGATGTTCAAGCCTCCGTTTTGTAAAACACAAGCTGTAGACACAGACACTGAGGACTGTATGGAAACAGTGGAGTGAAGTGGACTCAGGACACAGACAGTGTCAGTGTGGAAACAGTGGAGTGAAGTGGACTCAGGACACAGACAGTGTCAGTGTGGAAACAGTGGAGTGAAGTGGACTCAGGTCACAGTGTCAGTGTGGAAACAGTGGAGTGAAGTGGACTCAAGACACAGACAGTGTCAGTGTGGAAACAGTGGAGTGAAGTGGACTCAGTTCACAGACAGTGTCGGTGTGGAAACAGTGGAGTGAAGTGGACTCAGGTCACAGTGTCAGTGTGGAAACAGTGGAGTGAAGTGGACTCAGGTCACAGTGTCAGTGTGGAAACAGTGGAGTGAAGTGGACTCAGGTCACAGTGTCAGTGTGGAAACAGTGGAGTGAAGTGGACTCAGGTCACAGAGAGTGTCAGTGTGGAAACAGTGGAGTGAAGTGGACTCAGGTCACAGAGAGTGTCAGTGTGGAAACAGTGGAGTGAAGTGGACTCAGGACACAGACAGTGTCAGTGTGGAAACAGTGGAGTGAAGTGGACTCAGGTCACAGTGTCAGTGTGGAAACAGTGGAGTGAAGTGGACTCAAGACACAGACAGTGTCAGTGTGGAAACAGTGGAGTGAAGTGGACTCAGTTCACAGACAGTGTCGGTGTGGAAACAGTGGAGTGAAGTGGACTCAGGTCACAGTGTCAGTGTGGAAACAGTGGAGTGAAGTGGACTCAGGTCACAGTGTCAGTGTGGAAACAGTGGAGTGAAGTGGACTCAGGTCACAGTGTCAGTGTGGAAACAGTGGAGTGAAGTGGACTCAGGTCACAGAGAGTGTCAGTGTGGAAACAGTGGAGTGAAGTGGACTCAGGTCACAGAGAGTGTCAGTGTGGAAACAGTGGAGTGAAGTGGACTCAGGACACAGACAGTGTCAGTGTGGAAACAGTGGAGTGAAGTGGACTCAGGTCACAGTGTCAGTGTGGAAACAGTGGAGTGAAGTGGACTCAGGACACAGACAGTGTCAGTGTGGAAACAGTGGAGTGAAGTGGACTCAGGTCACAGTGTCAGTGTGGAAACAGTGGAGTGAAGTGGACTCAGGACACAGACAGTGTCGGTGTGGAAACAGTGGAGTGAAGTGGACTCAGGTCACAGTGTCAGTGTGGAAACAGTGGAGTGAAGTGGACTCAGGACACAGACAGTGTCAGTGTGGAAACAGTGGAGTGAAGTGGACTCAGGACACAGACAGTGTCAGTGTAGAAACAGTGGAGTGAAGTGGACTCAGGTCACAGTGTCAGTGTGGAAACAGTGGAGTGAAGTGGACTCAGGTCACAGACAATGTCAGACAGTCTCAGTGCTAAGAGCAGGTCTAAGACTGTGTGACTCTGTTGGTGAAGCTCTTCTGTGTCTAGACCTTTAGGAGGAGCTTCTCCCAGACAGCCCTATCAGTCTCACAGCACCCATCTTCTCCCTGAAACTCGTCCCCAACATCATCGTAGTTAGTACTGTCAGGGGCTCCTTCTTCAGAGGGCAGTGTGTGCAGGACCCTGTCCACTCCAGGGCCAGTGTGGGTGACACCTGACCGAGAGACACAGATATTTTAGTTGATATAGAGTCATCCCTGCCCATCAGATGTCTTCTGCCTGTCCCCGCTGAAGAGATAAAGCTGCTGAATACAGAATATGACCTACAGTTACATTTCTCTCTTTGTGAACCTGGATGCTACAAAATGAATGGCAATCTATCTCCCTGTTCTAAAAATGCTCCCACTGGCCAGGAGAGGCTGTTTTTAGCCAAGGGAATCTCAGAACAATTAAAGTTTCTAGAAACAACTAAAGTGAACTGAGGTAAACATTATGGTTGCTTTGATCACTGAATCACACATCCCTACATCTTAGCATACATCTCCTTACTTTGAAGGCCCTGAGAATTGGAAATGTTGACAATAGCCAGGCGTATCTAGATTTTTTAAAACACTTCCATAGTCACAATAGTATAGTGAATGGATGTTTTAAGTTGTTGTAATAATCAGAGATTGTAACAGTACATTGTGAGAGTATTTGCTGATTTTATGAACCAATCTAAATAAACAATATACAATTTATTGATAGAAGCATGACATGATCTGCAGTGATACAAATGGCTGGTAGTGGAGTAATGGTTGGAGTAAACAGAATAGTTGTTACAATACTGTAGTCAAAAGCCTTGAAGTAAGTTAGTGATTTTCCATATAAAATTAGGAAGAATTTATGATTTAGTGCAAATGTGACTTATGCTCATGAAGTACTAATTCTCTAAATACAGTGAGGAAATACTTTGACAGTATTTTCTGGATTTATTATTTCTCCCTGCAGTCAGAAAACACAATTCCTGATCTTGGGGATTCTGAAGCTTTGTTCTGCCCAGATCTCACTCTCTCAGAATTGATTGGCTGCTGATCAAATTAAATCATCTGATTGGCTGGATGTGACAGTAGGTGGGTTTCAATGAGACTCTGATCTATGAGATCTAACCTTGTAGCAGTGCAGTCTCTCAGCCTGTATTGCCTAATATTGATCGGGACAGAGCAGAGTGAAGCCACTGTTACTGCAAAATGCCTGAAGCCCCCTTGTCTTGGATGAGAGTGGCACAGAGATGGATTACTGGGGGTTATCTTCCCATCCCTGAACTACCTCACCCACACTGGCTGTAACCCCATTTACCTAAAGTGATGTCTCCCTCACTGTCCCCCACACCATTGTATTCAAAGGGACTCTCATCAGAGAGGAGTCTCATTGTGAAATGAAGAGCAGGTCAGTAATGGCTCTGTCATTCTGACACAGACTGGCCTGTAAAAGAGCTCTTCTCTTCTGGTTAGTGTTTATTTGCTGGTGTGAAATTAGGTTGAAACTAATTTCTAATGACAAAGGTTAGTGCAGGCTGGTACAGGGCGTACTCATAAGTCTTATTTATAACTCATCTGACACAGTGTCTGGGCTCTGGGGCACAGTTACAGCATCATCGTAGTGCTCTGGAGCCTCTTCTTTAACAGAGGACATCAGCTCTCCTGAACCACACAGAGACAGTTTTACTGTTACATATCAAATTTAAAATACAGGAGACCAGGGAACATGATTATATAATACATTTCAAATTAACTCTATTTTGTTTAAATTAAAATGGTGAATGACAACAGAGTAACTTGTATCAGAACAGAGAGCAATGGTGTGAATCATTGTTAAATATCTGAAGAGAAGCCGGACAATGGCAGCAGAATAACCCAGAGAATAATCCAGACTCAGTGTGATGTTCTGTGCAGTGCACAGAGAGAGTAAAGAGAGTCAGAATCACTGGGATTGGTGCAGGATTTCTCTGTAGGATTGGACTGAAATAACTAACCTGACAAAGCATCTGGGCTCTGAGGTGCAGTTACAGCATCATCATAATACCCTCGGGCCTCTTCTTTCGCAGAGGACATCAGCTCTCCTAAAGCACACAGAGCACAGCTTCACTGTCACACAGCAGAACACATCTCATCTAGAGCACAGGACTCCTGGAGCTCCTCAGATTACACCGATTAACTGAACATCACACTAGAACTAAAATTCCAGACTAAATACAGGAGATCAGGGAACCTGATCTCTAATCCTATTCACTTCCATAATAAATATAAAACTATTCCTATATTTTGACTTATTTTGGCAGAGTGAGATGTGAAACCTATAAATACTGAAGAGGAGCTGGACACTGGCAGCACAGTGACCCAGACTGATAGTGCAGAGCTGAGAGCATAGAGTCAGTTTAATGTGACTGTTGCTGAGTAACTGAAAACCCAGTATTCAGAGTCTGAGATAAAAGAGAGAGTAGAGAATCAGACTCACTGGGATTGGTGCAGGGTTTCTCTTTGGGACTGGGCTGAAATAACCAACCTGACAAAGCGTCTGGACTCTGAGGTACAGTTACAGCATCATCATAGTGCTTTGGGATCTCTTCTTTCAGAGAGGTTATTGAGTCTCCTGAACCACACAGAGACACAGGAAATGTACACTTCAGAACTCTGACTTACTTCACCACAGTGTTGCAATCACTTTTAACATTAATAACACACTGATGTTCATATGAACTGCAAAGTAAGTAAAATGTTTTCCATGTAGTTATAGAAAAGTGCAATTCTAAATGCTTTGTGAGATACAATTATTGCAAAACTCTAGGGTGAGTCTTATAAACAGCCATCAAGAGAATCTTTAATAATTAAGTCAGGATCTTGGTGTTAATATCTCATCTGAAAGGCAGTTTCTATCGCCTTCAGTTTCCCAATCATCATACTGGGACAACAATCCTGAATTCTGCTCCTGAGGGAAATGGTAACTGTTGCATCAACACTAGTTAGAGCTGCATCCTAACTATTCCTTAAAGGTATCCTCTCCCTCTACTGATAAAGTCTAGTTTTGTTTTGTCTTAGCCTCTTTGATCTGTTAAGATCAGACCAGCATTAGGCAACACTGAAGAGCAGAGTTAATAAGGTGTCAAACAACGGAGGTTATATTTGTCAGATTCAGGATTTTCTACACAAGTTCTCTAGATTTCAGCCTGGTTTGGGATGAGAGTGAGTTCTGTACTGCAGATGCCCCACTCACACACTGAGCCCCCTGACTCCATCTCCCCTCACCTGGTACTGGGTCTCCCTCACTGTTCTCTACATCATTGTGTCCAGAGGGCAGCTCATCGGAGAGGAATCTCCCTGTGAACAGGAGGACAGATCAGTAATACCTGCAGCCTCACTGTCCTCTACTGTGTGAGAAGCCAGAGTGTGAAAAGTAACACAGAGTTTGTTTACTCATGTTGACATACCTCTTGAGAAAGAAAACTACTATCTGAAACCAGTGTGGTGAGATATTCTACAAGTGTAAGTCTTCAGATCCTCCTCAGAGGGTGAAGACCAATCACATCTGAAGACTCTCTCCACTCACCTCTCCTGGAAGTGTTGTAGGTTCCCTCTCTGGCCAGTTTGAACTCTATTTGTTCGTAGACAGCATCATGATAGGGGGTGTGTGCTCCCTTAGATAGGGCTGTGTTAGGAAACAAACACTCAGGGTTAACATGCAGAGAGGGGAATATAAGGTATTCAATTCTGTGCTAAATCTTTTCTTGGGCATCTGTGCACATAAATATTATAATTCTACACATCTGCACATTTATGTAGATCTTGATCTTAGATCTTCCACATATCAGATTAGTAATAAGATTAAGACACAGAAGATCATTTTCTTATCTGTGTCCCTCTCCCTCAGGCAGCACTTAATCTTAAATCATATTCCCTCCTGGGAAAAACTAAGGTTGCTGCTGGAAGAGGTGTTAGTGGGGCCAGCAGGGGGTGCTCACCCTGCGGCTCATGTGGGTCCTAATGCCCCAGTGTAGTGACGGGGACACTATACTGTAAACAGGCGCCGTCCTTCGGATGAGACGTAAAACTGAGGTCCTGACTCTCTGTGGTCATTAAAAATCCCAGGGCGTTTCTCGAAAAGAGTAGGGGTGTAACCTCGGCATCCTGGCCACATTTCCCATTGGCCCTTATCAATCATGGCCTCCTAACAATTCCCCTCTATGAATTGGCTTCATCCCTCTGCTCTCCTCCCCACTGATAGCTGGTGTGTGGGGAGCGTTCTGGCGCACTATGGCTGCCGTCGCATCATCCAGGTGGATGCTGCACATTGGTGGTGGTGGAGGGGAGTCCCCATTACCTGTAAAGCGCTTTGAGTGGAGTGTCCAGAAAAGCGCTATATAAGTGTAAGCAATTATTATTATTATTATTTTTATTATCAGTTTCATGAGAGTGAGAGTAGTGACCACCAGAGGTTACTAGTTCCCTCCCTACCTTTCCTCAGCTTCCTGTTGTGGATCAGCTGCCACACTAACAGGGCCAACACCACAAAAAGCAGAGCCCCCAGTGGCAGGAGGACCGGGAGCGAGACGGAGAGGCCTCCCAGCGGCTGTGTCTGGGCTGTTGTCCTGGTGCTGCCTGAGGGAGAGGGACAAAGATAAGAAAATTATATTCTGTGTCTTAATCTTCAATCTCAGTACTGATCTCATCTAGACAGAGATTAGAAACTGGGTATTTACCTGTTTTCTCTGAAGATGTGCTGGTGGAAGTAGGAAGAGCTATAATAAAAGATAAAATGGTTTTTGATGAGAAGATTCACAACAATTCTTCTGTGTTTCTTGACAAAAATTAAACAGAGAGGCCACAGTTTATAGAGAGAGCAGTTCTTCTGAAAATTATGCAATCTGCCAGCAGCATCGTTTAGACAAACTGTAAAGTCTTTTATTCCCTTCTGTCAACTGCATTACCTGTTGTCACTGGATGGCTTTGAGATCCCCAACCTGAAAAAAAAGAAAAGGGATGGGTCAAGATTCAGAGAGCATGAAAGAGAGATGATGAGCCAAGACAAACACACACTGCACTAATATAGAGTATTTAATGGCCATAAGGGCTCATACTAATTGTTTTTCTAATAGGCAGAATTTGTATTTGCCTCTTCATTATTATTTACGTCTGTATTCCTGTACTTAGAGCAGCCCAGAATACCCTGGGACCTCCAGCAGCTCCCACTCACCTGTACAAGTGACCCCAGAGTCCTCCTTGTGCAGACAGTCGCTCTGTCCTAGGGGAGGGTGCCAACAGTCCCACAAGTGGAGCTCACTGCCCCTGCAGTTAACCTCGTCCAGCCAGATGGTGCTGTTCCCTGGTCTGAATGATCCGTTTCCCACTGCGCTCACTGCATCTCCACAGCCCAGCTGTCTGCAGACCACCTGGGCATCCTGTAGGTCCCAGGAGTCGTCACAGACTGTTCCCCAGGAGCCATTGTGATAAACCTCCACCCTCCCAGAGCAGGCACCTCCTCCTCCAACCAGCCTGAGGGGCCAGTGGTCTAGAGAAGAAAACAAAAATGATTAACAGACACAGAGATACAAACCCAACCAGCCTGAGGTGCTAGTAGTCTAGGGAACTAAATAAAACTGATTAACAGACACAGAGACAAACTCCACCAGCCAGTCTATGTTCCTCCTTCCTGGTTTGACACATTTAATAAACATCAAAACAAATACAGCTAGTCTACTGTCTAATTCAGTGCACTGACTGTATTTGTTATTTGTGAAACACAATTTAAGAATTTATTTATTTTATCAAAATACAGACACATTTTGTAAACTCACTTGAACATGTTTCCTGGCCTGAGGCTGTGGAACAGGATTTAAAACTCCGGGACACAGCCTTCTTCTCTTCATCTAAAAGAAGGAAAACCCTGTTAATTTAAGATTAATAACTTTTATACTGGACATTATGACATTAATGAGTATCATGTCAGAATGTGTTAGCTGCAAGTATGAGTACTCGTGCAGTCATTATGTCTTCTTTTTTCTTTCGTATTAGATATTTATTTACTTTAATTTTTAATTTTTGGATTGTGTATATAACAAATATTGATTGCAACTTGAAAATGTTGTGACTGCTAGCTGTAAAGCTACAAAATATGGAAACTGTGCGAATGTCTGAATACATTTGTAAGGCACTTGCATGCATACCACTTGGTAAACCGCTGGATTTAATGTTTCACACACTCTGGGATTAGGGATTAGAAACACTAAAATCTATTCAGGGATCTGATAAAACTAAAATTCATCACTTTTGATAAGTGACAGCTCACCTTATTTCATAATTAGCAGATTGTTCAGTCTCAGAATTGGTAAATACTGTAATCAGTAATGGGCAAGGCTAAACAGATATTGTGTAACTCAAGATAAACACCACACATACAGAACATTATTTGCTAGGGATAAGCAATATGAAATCACTTTTACACTTTTACAACTATTGCTCTTTGGCAATCGCTACCTGTTGTATACAGATCGAACATCAATGATCGAACATTCTCTTCAATGAAGACATTTAAAATTCCTTTGAAACTCAAAATATTTCATTTGTTTTTTTCTTTGATAATAATGACAAGCATGTTAGTCTCAAACATCATTTTTAGATTGTAATAAAAGCCACTAGGAACAGTTTTTGTGAAACTAATCAATTGTCGATGTGATTATGTGTTCCTCCCTGTTTTGTGCAGATTTATGTCAAATTAGCTTCTGGGCCATCCCATCATAATCCTAACCTTCACAATGTTACTGTCCACAACAGACTGTGGTCAAATACAGCAAACACTGGGCTGTCTGTAGTCTAGTCATGATCTCCTTCCCCTTCACCCTCTCCTTCATACACACACACATCCAGCCCCTGACGACCCTCTGACAGGTGGAAGAGGGAGTCCTTACCTGAGCAGGTGATCAGAGCCACTTTAGAGTCTGTGCACTGGGTATGATTCCAGGCTGAGGAGGGGCAGTGCCACAGCGTGGAGTCGTGAGGGCGGCATTTAAATTCATCAAGCCAGTAAGGAGCGGAGTCCCGTCTGGGGGCTGAATCGATGAAATGCCCACTCTTCCCACAGTTTAGCTCCTGACAGATTAGACTCACTGTGTCCTCACTCATGCTATTTGAGCACACGTTGCCCCAGGTGCCATTGTAGAAAACCTCCAACTGACCAGAACAGCCCTCGGCCAGTCGCAGCTCCTTGAACTCTGGGGACACACAAGTGGACAGACTGAGAGAACCCTGCTCTGAACTGATACAGACTTTCTAGATTAATCACCTCAGATAGAAACAGTGTGTCTGCTAACTACTGTGACATTAGATTATCATGATCTTTTTTCCCCAAATCATATTAATGTAATAGAATGGAATGTTGTTTTTCAGTAAAAAACAATGCAATGGTGACATTTTTTTAAATTAGTGCCAACATCAGTTTGTACATTTTCTGTTAATTACAATCCAAATTGAGAATCTTTTATTTTTTATTTTAAGACTTGCATCATCCAGGTAGATGCTGTACATTGGTGATGGTGGAGGGGAGTCCCCATTACCCGTAAAGCGCTTTGAGTGGAGTGTCCAGAAAAACGCGATGTAATTGTAATCTGTAAGCAATTATTATTATTAATTATTATTAAGCACTCTATTACAATTACAATACTATTTGTTTTCACATTACTGTCCCTGTTCTTGTCTTGAACTGGGGATACTGTACTTGCTCCTGGCAGTGAACAAGCTGTTGTATGAACACAGTCCTGGTGTGACTGGAGACCTGTACCTGAACACACCACTCCCACGTCCTCCTTGTGTCCACAGTCATGCTGTCCCCACCCTGCTGAGGGACACTCCCACAGAGACGACTCATTCCCCAGACAGCCCACCTCGTCCAGCCAGATGGGTCCAGTTCCCTGGCTAAAGGAGGCCGGCACTGGGGCACTGAGGGTCGTCCCACATTGGAGCTGCCTGCACACCACCTGAGAGTCTGCCAGGTCCCAGGAGTCATCGCAGACTGTCCCCCAGGATCCATTGTGATAAACCTCTAGCCTCCCAGCACAGTCACTTCCTCCTCCAACTAGCCTGAGGGAGTGCTGGTCTAGGAGCAGAGAGTCAGAGGTCAGTGCAGTAGATCTAAGAGATCACTATGACCTCTAGTGGGAGATAATTTGCTGAACATCACCTAAGGGGCACCAGATGCAGTGCAAGTAGCTTTTACGTCCTGCTGTCTCACAGAACCTGACTGTGTGTGTTAGAGAGATTGAGTGGGACAGTGTTGAAAACCTCCACACACACCTGCTGCCTCACACAACCACAGTCTGAGATGAGTAACAGAGATGCCAACACACACTGAGAGCCCTTGAGATACAGAACAAGGACCAGTTCATACCTGGTGTTACTGAGGAAGGAACAGAGGAAGATGGGATACCTATCAAACACACAGAGAGAGAAAGCGGAGTGTGAGCTGTGTGTGAGAGGAGCAATTTAACACCAGCGATGAAACTACAATTAAAACAGCACTGACTAATGACAAAATCATTCTCACTTTACCATTTCCAAGTGAATCGTTGCTACTTTTGGATTCTGTAAAAGAGAAGAAAGGAGCTCATTAATGTCCACAGGATTGATCTTTCACCAGTGGAGTGTCAGTTGTGTGTGTGTCACAAATTCTCACTTTCTCTGTTGTGCAGTACCCTCCTTACGTACGCTCTGGGTTACTTAATGGATTAATTGCAGATATCAGGCAATTACATTTAATATCATATATATATATAATTTAATTACAGTATACTGAGTTCCAGGACATTCTTTCATCGGTGATCTGAATAACAAATATACATGTGATTTTTACTGTATTTTTAGTGAAAATACACTGAAATGCATTAACAAATAACATTTGGGCATCTGGCTGTATGTAACAGAGCAGTTATTTGGTCAATCGTGAAGACAGTGTGCTGCTGTGTGTAAACACATGATTTTTAAACACATGATTCTCACCAGAGCAGATGACCCCTGCATCCTGTCCATGAGAGCACCCTGCTCTCCCCCATGAAGAGACAGTGCAGTGTGAGAGACGGCTCTCGTTCCCCCTGCACTCAAACACATCAGCTCTTACTGGTCCACTGCCCTGTCCAAACCAGGCCTGTCCTGGAGCTGCTACAGCCTCCCCACAGCCCAGCTGCTGGCAGAGAACAGTGGCATCTCTCAGGTCCCAGTACAGGTCACACACTGTCCCCCAGTCCTTGAAGAGCCACTGTAACTCCACTCGGCCAGAGCAGGAGTCAGAGCCGTTCACCAGCCTGAACTCTGTGTATCCTGCACACCGGACAAAGGGAGAGAGAGCAGACACAGTGTCATGACACAAAAAAATCCTGCAACATCTAGCAGTTATCCACAACTCTGCCTTCAAGTATACAGTAAACCCTCAACATAATACCACAGATGAATGGAACTCTAGAGCTCTTCACTGATTAAATCCACAGTACTGACTCAGACAGAGTTATACTAACACTGATGAATGAGGCTTATTCAACTCTTTACTAATTAAAAAGCTGTGTGAATTCAAGGGCAGAACAGAGCAGGTCTAAGTTATTTCTGTTTTTCTTTTAAAGAACAAATCTAAACCATTTTACATATAATTACCATTAGTCAGCCTTCATTTTACACTTCAAGAAAAAAAACTGGATGAGACACTCAGAGCCACTGTATCAAAAGACACAGGGCTGCTGCCCCTGCTGTATTGGCATTGAGTCAAGGGAGGGGTTATAGAGCAAAGATTACTGGAAAGGACATGCTTCAGATTTATGTTGCAGTGAGCAGGTGACTGGCAGGAGTTGAGTGTTGTCTGTCTTTCCTAAACTTCTCTTATTTCAATTAGGAACTACATTAAAAAAATAAAAGGAATCAATTATCCTGCTCTTACCAAAACATACCAGTCCCACGTTGTTCTCAAGAGGGCAGTTCTGTGATTTTGTGGATGACTTTGGACAGGAGAAAACCTGAGATTCGTTGCCCTGGCACTGGAATTCCTCTGTCCAGACCTGTCCCCCCCCTTTCCCGAAATGACCCCCCTTCAGCATCTGTGAGGGAATCCCACAGCCCAGCTGTCGACAGACAACTTCTGCGTCCTGCCAGTCAAAGTCAGAGTCACACACTGAGCCCCAGGTCTCTCCGTGCTGCACTTCCACTCTTCCAGAGCAGAGATTACTGCCTCCAACCAGTCTGACCCCTCGATGAGCTGGAATATCAGAACAATAACAGAGATCACTGTCCCTGACCAGTATGACCCCTTACACACACTCTAGAAAAGACCAGGACTGTCACAGCCTGGCACTACTGGAGCAGGACTGTCTGACCTGGACATTAACAGACAATGTGGACATGACCGGGAATGTGTTTCTTCACATGAAAGCAGATCTCAGTGAAAGACTCACAGTAATTTAATTCAGCGCTATTTACACACACCTGGGTCTAGCAGCCAGCTCCTGGCTATAGTGCATTGCAAGAAAATTCAGGAACATCGGATCTCCATAGAGGCCTTTAAAGGATCTTAAAGTGCCAATCTTTAAACATTAATTAACATTAACATTACGTTCAACCCAACCTATTTTCCAATTTGACAGAGGAAGTAAGAGGTTAGACGTAAAATCTTCAATAGAAAAATAATTGAACAACTGGACTGAGCCAACAGAACATGATCTTGTTCATTTCTATTTATATACAATTCAGTATTGAGAGCTCATTGCACAAATCAATGCTGTGCTCATTTGTATCAGACTGACAGTTACTCAATCACCAAGAGTCTGTCCCTGGGCCAGCTGATACAGCACCTGAACACACAACACACTGCAGCACCAAGCTCTAGAACACAGAGTCCAAAATATCATGAAAACACATTAAAACACACCTTAAACTGACCAGATCACTGACACTGGCACTGAAAAACCATTAAAACACACCTGATATTGACCAGATCCACTGACACCTGGAGAGAAGGCAAATCACCCCACAGCACACCAGAACCCCAGCATACTCTTGCCTCTCCAGTATTAAAACAGTAAGGGCAGACAGAGAACTAAATATAGACTCACTGACCACACTCTGGCTGTTTAAACTGACCGACACCCAATGTCCAGGACAGACAAGGTGAACTACAGGCTCAGAATGACAGACAGAGACACTTCCAGTTATCCTGCTGTACAAACACATGTATGAGAAAGGAGAGTTTTCCCAAACTGAAGAGTCATGTGCTGAATTTACACTTTGTCCTTCATATACTGTAGTTATAGAATATAATTATCAGTAAATTATATCTTATGTAAGACATATATGTATTGCTTATATTTATAAATACTATATGATTTGTGTTTTATAGGATTTATTTTTATGTTTATTAAGAATATTCCTTGCTAATAGTAAACAGTGAGAGAGAGGGAGGAATAACTGAAAGGAAAAAGTAAGTGAGAGGTGATTGATAATTTATATGGTTTGGATTTATAAATAAAGGCACACAGTGACAGTGTGGAGTGTTCTCAGTGAGCAAGTCTCAGCAGGACAGGAGCAGTGAGAATGGAAGGATGGACCGATGGATCATGATGACAGACTCTAGATCAGTGAAGGAGTTTTAATTGTCCTCAGTGCTGGAGACAGTCTGTATCTCCTACCTGAACAGATCACTCCAGCATCAGATTTATGAGAAGGGGCATAGTGTTTCACTTCAGTGGTTCTGCAGTGCCTCAGCGCAGACTCTGAACCTCTGCAGGAGACCAAGCCCAGCAGGACTGATCCAGACCCTGGTCCGAAGTGAGATCCTCCTGGTGCTGAAATAGCAGATCCACAACCTAGCTGTCTGCACACCACTGTAGCATCATCCAGATCCCAGATAATACTGCGAACTGCCCCCCACTCTCCTTTATAATGAATCTCAACTGTCCCCTCACAGGGACTGGCACCATTAACAAGCCTCACATCAGCACTGCCTGTGGAGAGAGAGAAAAATACCATGTGTACAGGATATTTTGTATATTTATACTGCACATACTCAAAATATGTCAGACATTAAAATTTTCTTTAACCTGTTTGACTGGATTGCTAGTCCATCTTCCTGTGAACTAAAAACTGGGGACACACAGAAGGTGGAACACAGAAAGTCTAATATCATTTCAGACTCACAATATGTGTGAGATAGTAGATAATCTACTAGCACAGTGACTATAGGAGGGGAGAGATTCTGGAGAGTCTAGCAGCACAGTGACTGTGTCACATAACACCAGGCTACGGGAGGTAGGACCCTGTGCGTGGCAATTCAGGTATCTGTGGTTCAGTGCTGAAATGAGGGACGAAGACATGGTCTTGGGCAAAAGCTAGGAGGTCAAAAAGCCTGGAAGGTTCCGAGAACCAAAGGTACAAAAACAGGAGGTGAAGTCATAGTCGAGGACAAAAGGGTCAAAAGCCAGGAAGGTTCCGGGAAGAATTGCCGGGAGAGTAGAAATCACAAGACTAGGACTGGGAATATACAAGTACGGAGCTCAGGGAGGAGACCTCAATCGTAAGCGAGGAAAAGAAGACAAGTGTGGGTTTAAGTAGTGCTGAGTTAATTGGTGCGTGGGCGTTTAGGGAGAGTAGAGCTCGTGGAAATGTGGGAGCACTTGCATGCCTGCGTGCGATTCGTGACAGACTGTGTGTGAGATACTGGAGAGTCAAGCAGCACAGTGACTATGTGTGAAAGATACTGGAGAGTCTGCCAGTACAGTGACCGTATGTGAGATACTAGAGAGTCTACCAGCACTCTAACTGTGTGTAAGATACAAGCAGAATAATGACTGTGTGTGAGATACTGGAGAGTAAACAGCTTTATGATATGAGTAGTATCTGGGTCAGGTTAGAGATTTAAACACTAACAAGTCACCTTAGTTTGAATAGTGTGCTTTGAATACGAGAGATTCTCAGTAGTAATTCATCTTCAGTGTGCAATATGTAATATTGCTTCCATTATACATCAAAACACATTAACAGGCGTTTTACAGTTATACAGTATTTTCTCTGAAAATATTAAATATATCAATACTTTGCTTTTAGCCTTTACCTGCCAGGATCTTAATACTAAGTTCATACACTGCACATTCCTTACGTACAAATTGTGTTTATTTTTTTCTGCTTATCCACTGTGTTTTGAAGTTGTTTCTGAGTCATTCTGATAAGTAATTATAAATTGAAGCCCTAGAAAATTTAGTAGGATAATATTATAAACCCTTTAGTAAAAGCAATTGTAAAGTTGTGCTGAGTTGTGCTATTTGCCTTCCAAATTACACAACAAGTCAGATGTTTTCTTGATATGTGTTAAATTTAGATTTCAAACTAAATTAATTGTGATTCAGTATATTATATGAAAAATAATATTTAGACTCCTAATAGTCTAAATTTATTATTTTGTAGAATAGGTTTGTTGACTGGATTTTGGAAAGAAGGAGGGTCTTTATAGGAGATGTTTAGGGTTTGAGGTGAATTTTTTTACTTTGTAATTCTTTTTAAAAAGAGGGCAATATGTCAGCTGAAGTTGGAGTGAGAACTGTGATTCTCACTGAAGAGAGGAAAGGATGCCAAAGAAGTCAGCCTGAGACAATCTCTCAAGGAAAGTTTTTACAGAAGGACCTGTGTGTCTCGGTAGAGAAAGTGAATTGTTTAATTCTGCCCACATTTATTTTCACTTTTGTCTGTCTACTCAGCCTGCTTTACTCAGACATCTTGGTTTCAGTCTCCTTCTACCAGATCAGTGCAGCAGGCATCAAAATATATGTATTTAGTTAAACTAATAAAAAAAGATCAAGTAGACCAAATGACTCCTACCTGAGCAAAGCAGGGACACTTCCTGTCCATCACTACAGTTGACTGTCTTTGGAGAACTGCAGTTCACAAGATGAGTCTCATCCCCAGAGCACTGAATACCTGTCAGACACACAGCACTGTCACTGTCCCATACAGAGAGGAGTTATAGACTTGTACTGCAGAGCACGGAATACCTGTCAGACACACAGCACTGTCACTGTCCCATACAGAGAGGAGTTATAGACTTGTACTGCAGAGCACTGAATACCTGTCAGACACACAGCACTGTCACTGTCCCATACAGAGAGGAGTTAAAGACTTGTACTGCAGAGCACGGAATAACTGTCAGACACACAGCACTGTCACTGTCCCATACAGAAAGGAGTTATAGACTTGTACTGCAGAGCACTGAATACCTGTCAGACACACAGCACTGTCACTGTCCCATACAGAGAGGAGTTATAGACTTGTACTGCAGAGCACTGAATACCTGTCAGACACACAGCACTGTCACTGTCCCATACAGAGAGGAGTTATAGACTTGTACTGCAGAGCACTGAATACCTGTCAGACACAGTGCACTGTCACTGTCCCATACAGAGAGGAGTTATAGACTTGTACTACAGAGCACTGAATACCTGTCAGACACACAGCACTGTCGCCTGTCCCATACACAGAGGGGAAATACATTTCCACTACAGATCCACAGCCCAGCTGTCTGCAGACCACAGAGGCCTCTCTGTAGCCCCAAGAGTCCTGGAGGAGTGTCCCCCAGGTCCTGTTGTAGTGAACCTCCACCCGGCCATCACAATGACTCCCTCCTCCTGACAGCCGGACTCCACCATCTAGAGCTGACAGGGATGAATCTAAAAAAACAATAATCATGAGTATTTTCAGACACAGATCAGTAAAGCTAAACAAACTCACAGTGGGGTTATCAGGTATTTTATTTGGTAAAATTAACTTGTTACCCCACAGCTTATTATGTCCGATCATAGTGTTTTAAAAATAGTCATAATATTTTTTTAATATTCTTGCTTGAGACGTTTGCTAGGGTGTGAAATTCTAATATAACACTTACTCTCTCTTCTAATAATGTAATTATTACATATAATAATATATAAATATTCACTGGCTGATGACAACTGTGCACATCTTTTCTTTTCACCCTCCTTCACCTGGAAATAGCAGCTGAGTAGTGTCCTATAGAACAGCATGAATGTGGGTAATGGAAGCTAAATAGAAAGCAGATGTGGATGGATAACGTGGATGAATCTTGGGAACACTGTTGTGCTGGAGCTCTGTGGAGATGAGAGAGGATTATGGGAACAGAGGCCAGAGAGAAAGGTGATCATGGTTGTGCTGTGGACTGTGGGAAAGACAGCTGGGTGAGAGGTGGCAACTGATGTGCTGGAGCTCTTTGGAGGTTAGCCAAGTTTGAAAAGTGATTAATATTTAGTGATTTAGATTGCTTTTACTGGCATTTTGAACAGTTGGTCTGATATGGCTGGCTTGGAGACCAACACCATGTAAATGGATTTGGTTGCTTTACGAGCAAATGGGAGAAATTTGGATTTGACATCCTACTGATCTGTTATTTAAAGGTTTCTTAATTCTGAAAAAGTGAATATGCATTGATTCTTACTAGAACAAATGACTCCAGCATCCTGCCCATGAGAGCAAGCAGCTCTGCCCCATGAAGAGACAGCACACCAGGAGAGATGAGTCTCATTGCCCCAGCACTCAAACACATCAACCCCTCTTGATCCACTGCCTTGTCCAAACCAGGCCTGTCCTGGAACTGCTACAGCCTCCCCACAGCCCAGCTGCTGGCAGAGAACAGTGGCGTCTCTCAGGTCCCAGTACTGGTCACACACTGTCCTGTATTCACCGCGGTACTGCAGCTCCACCCGGCCAGAACAGGAGTCAGGGCCGCCCACCAGCCTGTAGCCACTGTATTCTGCAGACAGGACAGGCGAGTCAGGAGCCAAAGAGCATTAATACTACTCTAGTCTTTATACAAAAGGCAGGGGAGTCAGGAGCTGTACAGTATGAAATGTTATAAAGGTTGATTTTACAGGGGGTAGATTGTACAACAAACGTCTCATACATACGCATAATTATTGAATATTTAACTTCAAAACACAAGACCAATTATCTATTGCACTGTGAGAAATAAAAATGAATCATGAAATGTGGAAATCACATGACCACAAGACCACTGCCTGCTGCAGCTCACTGACTGATCCAAAGAAATTAGTTTTGGGGCTCAATATACAGTGCTCTGAAATGCAAAATACAAGCATATTAAACCTATGCAAATTAAAATGTTTAAAAAGTAATGAAATACTTTCTAAAATGCAAGGACATGCAAACCAAAAAATCAGGACTTTAGACCATTTTTTCCTTTGATATTTAATTAAACTAGATGATGACACAGCAGAAAACACAATGCTCTCAAGGATTAGTGGGAAAGCTATGAGGAAGAAAACTAATTAGCCCACACTGCTCAGAATGTGATATTGAAGAGTTTATACAACTGGGGATCAGTACAAACAGCAGTGCTCTCACCTGTACAGACCAGGCTGATGTCACTGTTGTGAGTGCAGCTCTGGTGCTCCCTGGTTGAGGTGGGACAGTCGTGGATTCTGGTCTCATTTCCCTGACACTGGATCTCCTCTGTCCTGATCAGCCCCTGTCCCTCTCCGAAATGAGCCCCTCTCAGCAGCTCTGCCGGAAAACCGCAGTCTAGTTGGCGGCAGACCACCTCCGCATCCTTCATGTCAAAGTCGGCCTCACAGATTGTACTCCAGGATTTCCCTCGCAGAACCTCGACTCTGCCAGAGCAGAGACTCCTGCCTCCTATTAACCGCACTCCTGACATGTCACAAAACATTTGTACACATTTTAACAGTATTAGAGCACATTAACAGTGTGTATAATACAGTATGTCAAAGTAAAATAAAATCAGATAAATTATATTCTTTAGATTACCTGTATTAAATAATTGTAATATTCAATTTAAAATATCTTAAAATTATAATTTGCATTTAATCTAAACGTTTCTGAAGTATTAATATGCTCAGACACGTTAGGAAAAAAAGGAAAAATGAGAAACTCAGTTTCGAACTTAATGTAAAGGGGGCAATAATACAGCAGGGAGGAGGTGCCGAAGGACGGTGAGAAAATCACACTGCACTGAGGCCTTAAAAGAGAATAAAGGAGGACTGACATCTAGACAGTCAGCAGACGCAGCTCCTGGAGTCTCAACAACAGTCAGAGAAACTGAAGCCTCATGAACATTTACGAATCATTTAAACTACATCACTCATAGAGCCCAGAGAACAGTACTGTCACAGCCTGGCATTGCTGGAGCAGGACTGTCTGACCTGGCACTGACAGACACTCTGAACAAGACCAGGACTGTCACAGCCTGGCACTGCTGGAGCAGGACTGTCTGACCTGGGCACTGACAGCTACTCTAGACAACACCAGGACTCTCACAGCCTGGCACTGCTGGAGCAGGACTGTCTGACCTGGGCACTGACAGACACTCTGGACAAGACCAGGACTGTCACAGCCTGGCACTGCTGGAGCAGGACTGTCTGACCTGGCACTGACAGACACTCTGGACAAGACCAGGACTGTCAGAGCCTGGCACTGCTGGAGCAGGACTGTCTGACCTGCGCACTGATTAAACAACAAACCTGAAATTATTGAATTACCCTAATGAGCCCAGAACTGTACTAGTTCATTTTTATTTATATCCAATGTTGTGCTGAGATCTCATCTCTCAATTAAATCTGAGCTCTTCTGATCTAGGCTGACAGAGACAGAGAGAGAGAATCAGCCCCTGGGCCAACTGCTACTGCTACTAGAGTGTTCTGTCTGTGCTTGTACCTCTGATCTCCACACAGGTAGAGAGACACAAAGTGACAGTGAGGAGTGTTATCACAGCTCTCAGCAGGACAAGAACAGTGGGAATGGGAGGATGGACTGATTGACCCTGATGATGGACTCTAGATCAGTGGAGGAGTTGTAATTGTACTCAGTGCTGGAGACTGGAGAGAGTTAGACTCCTGTCTGACACCTCACTCCAGCACCATCAACATTTCTGAAACATCAGTCTTACCTACCTGAACATCTCACTCCAGCATCTCTAGTGTGAGCTAAATTATAGTGTTTCACATCTTGTTTTCCACAGCCTCTCAAAAAAGACTCTGACCCACTACAGGACATCAAACTCAGCAGGACTGATCCAGACCCTGGTCCAAAGTGAGCTCCATTTGGTGCTGAAAAAGCAGATCCACAGCCCAGCTGTCTGCACACCACCGTAGCGTCATCCAGATCCCAGCTTAAGTCGTTAACTGTCCCCCACTCTCCATCATGATACACTTCCACTGTCCCCTGACAGGGACTGGCACCATTCACTAGTCTCACATCAGAACTGCCTGGAAACAGAGAAAATAATATTTCCATGTCTGAAGGAAAAATTCTTTATATGTATATATACATACTGAAAATATTTTAGTTACTTCAGTTTTACTTGAAGTGCTTGATGGATTGATACTCCATTTCCCTGTGAACTAGAAACAGGGGACACGCAGAAAGTGAAACACAGAAAGCCTATTGTCCATTAAGTCAACTGCTATAAAACACAGAAAGTCCACTATCTGCCATTCAGATCCTTACTTTGTGTAAGATAGTGGAGAGTCTACCAGCACAGTGACTGTGTGTGAGTTACCAGAGAGTCTACCAGCACAGTGACTGAGTGTGAGGTACTGGAGAGTAGAGCAGCACAGTGACTGTGTGTGACTTACCAGAGAGTCTAGCAGCACAGTGATTGTGTGTGAGATACTGGAGAGTCTAGCAGCACAGTGACTGTGTATGAGGTACTGGAGAGTAGAGCAGCACAGTGATTGTGTGTAAAATACTGGAGAGTCTAGCAGCACAGTGATCGTGTGTGAGATACTGGAGAGTCTAGCAGCACAGTGATTGTGTGTAAGATACTGGATAGTCTAGCAGCACAGTGATTGTGTGTGAGATACTGGAGAGTCTAGCAGCACAGTGATTGTGTGTGAGTTACTGGAGAGTCTAGCAGCACAGTGACTGTGTGTGACTTACCGGAGAGTTTAACAGCACAGTGACTGTGTGTGAGATACTGGAGAGTCTAGCAGCACAGTGACTGTGTGTGAGATACTGGAGAGTCTAGCACACAGTGACTGTGTGTGAGATACTGGAGAGTCTAGCAGCACAGTGATCGTGTGTGAGATACTGGAGAGTCTAGCAGCACAGTGATCGTGTGTGAGATACTGGAGAGTCTAGCAGCACAGTGATTGTGTGTGAAATACTGGAGAGTCTAGCAGCACAGTGACTGTGTGTGACTTACTGGAGAGTCTAACAGCACAGTGACTGTGTGTGCGATACTGGAGAGTCTAACAGCACAGTGATTGTGTGTGAGATACTGGAGAGTCTAGCAGCACAGTGACTGTGTGTGACTTACCGGAGAGTCTAACAGCACAGTGACTGTGTGTGAGGTACTGGAGAGTAGAGCAGCACAGTGACTGTGTGTGAGATACTGGAGAGTCTAGCAGCACAGTGACTGTGTGTAAGATACTGGAGAGTCTAACAGCACAGTGACTGTGTATGAGATACTGGAGAGTCTAGCAGCACAGTGATTGTGTGTGAGTTACTGGAGAGTCTAGCAGCACAGTGACTGTGTGTGACTTACCGGAGAGTTTAACAGCACAGTGACTGTGTATGAGGTACTGGAGAGTAGAGCAGCACAGTGATTGTGTGTAAAATACTGGAGAGTCTAGCAGCACAGTGATCGTGTGTGAGATACTGGAGAGTCTAGCAGCACAGTGATTGTGTGTAAGATACTGGATAGTCTAGCAGCACAGTGATTGTGTGTGAGATACTGGAGAGTCTAGCAGCACAGTGATTGTGTGTGAGTTACTGGAGAGTCTAGCAGCACAGTGACTGTGTGTGACTTACCGGAGAGTTTAACAGCACAGTGACTGTGTGTGAGATACTGGAGAGTCTAGCAGCACAGTGATTGTGTGTGAAATACTGGAGAGTCTAGCAGCACAGTGATCGTGTGTGAGATACTGGAGAGTCTAGCAGCACAGTGATTGTGTGTGAAATACTGGAGAGTCTAGCAGCACAGTGACTGTGTGTGACTTACTGGAGAGTCTAACAGCACAGTGACTGTGTGTGAGATACTGGAGAGTCTAACAGCACAGTGATTGTGTGTGAGATACTGGAGAGTCTAGCAGCACAGTGACTGTGTGTGACTTACCGGAGAGTCTAACAGCACAGAGACTGTGTGTGAGATACTGGAGAGTCTAGCAGCACAGTGATTGTGTGTGAAATACTGTAGAGTCTACCAGCACAGTGACTGTGTGTGAGGTACTGGAGAGTCTAGCAGCACAGTGACTGTGTGTAAGATACTGGAGAGTCTAGCAGCACAGTGATTGTGTGTGAGATACTGGAGAGTCTACCAGCACAGTGAATGTGTGTGAGATACTGGAGAGTCTATTAGCACAGTGACTGTGTGTGAGATACTGGAGATACAAGCAGCATAATGACTTCATAGCTATCCCCAAATTGCCTGTCTTTCCTCCAGCACCTTGATGATTCTTCAACACTCTTTCGTTGACCTCCTTGGATTCAAATTAATCCACGTTGCCGACATTTCTTCTTCTCCTTTCCAGCCTTCCGCATTATGCTGCTTAAGAGTCATGGTGTAACGAAGCATAGATCAGGACCCTTTGCAGATGGAAGAATCCAGAAGGGAGTGAAACATACACGGGGAGGAGATAATGAGGAACTGGGCAGGTTGACAAACACCCTCAAGTGCAAGGAGTGGACTACTACTGCTGATCCTTGTTTGTTAAGGTGGTTCTTTATTTTATGCTACAAAATGATTCTCTACTTTCTTCCAAGTTCATACACCCATCTGTATTCCCACCCTGGAACATTCCCTTCATTATATTCTCTCCCCTCTCTTTAATTACTTTGTTGATGGCCTCTGAATTTTTTTTTTGTGCCTGTCTTCAATTCCATCATTTTGTCCAGTCTTCCTCCCTCTATTGCTGAGCCTGAGATGACTGCCGTCTTGATTCAAGCTGAGCTGTGAAAGGCTTTCTCTTTGGCCCCTCCTAGAGCATCCTTTTCCTCATACTTGATCAACCCTTTTTGTATCGCTACTTTTAATTTCCTGGTAGAAAAGTCTTATCGCTTTAGATATGCTTAAATCTCTCCCTCCACTTTTTTTTCAGATTTTGAAATGTATCAATAAATACAACTTGCTATCCTAGTTGGGGCTTTGCAATTATGATATCCACAATATACCTCAAAGCAAATTTTCTCAACTTCTCGCTTCTGTCAGCCTCTCTCAATGTCCAAGTTATCAACTGACGCTCAGAAGGATATTAGAATGTGGATATTTTTCCCCCACTGGAACTGACACTTTGTTTTGCAAGAACTGGTGTCCCACTCTGCACTACCTGTCCTTGAATTGATGCTTCTCTTCTCAGTCTAATAGTAATATTCAATGCTCATTGGTGTTTCTAATTTCCGACCTCTCATACCCAGGAGCTCTTTCCCCATGCATGATCATCCGCCCTTCTGGAACTCTACCCTATTGTTGCCACCCATGTCTGGGGACACCAGAGGATGGGGGGAAGAAAAAGAAATATAACATTCTTATTTCATGCTGATAACAAATCCACCATTTTCATTACCAATAAAGGAAGATCTTCTTCCCCCCAATTTCAAGCTTTTTGCTCCTCATTTGCGCTGCCAGATTCTTGAAGGTAAATATGTCAATTGTGTTTTTCTAGGTAGAACTTGCTGTTGCTCTAAATCCTGGGACTAATGTCTTCACAGGTTTAACTCTGGGCAAATTTATTCTGGCTTTCTATTTTCAGGGATGTCATCTGTTCTTCCACACTTCTGGGTGCCAGAAGTGGACAACTACTGCTGATATTTGTTTAAGTTCTTTGTTTATGCCCAATTAATTTTTTCAGTCTAAATGGATTTTTAATTTAACCATTGTTCCTGTTCTAATTACAAGCCTCCTTCAACATCTCACCCAGTTTTCTGTTACCCATACTTTGTATCTGGCAAGGAACACCTCCCTGGCCTTTCCAAAGCTGTAGCCAATGCTCTTTCTAGTTCACAGTTACCTAAGCTCTTCTTGCTGATGTCCATTAAAGCTCTCTTCCTCTTCAAGTTCCCGAGTTCCACAATCTTCCACCAGCCGCCTTCATCTCCATTTTAACCTCGCTATTCTCAATGTTTTTTTCCAAGTGCTACAAGATCTTACCTCTGGGATTCAGTTCCACCTCAGGCTTCAGTCTTTTCAATGTCCTCACGGTCTTATATTGCAGCACTCCATCACACAGTTCGTGGAATCCAGAGACAGGACCTCCAATAGCATCTTCTAGGAAGCCTACTGTATCTCCTCCAACATCCTCTGAAACGTACCCCCTTCTAGGATGCGTCTAACTACTGTAGATTCAAAGAGCCGCAGAATTCACCAGTTTCTCCATATTCTGTTTTCAAGAATCACATGTTTAACTCTGTGACCTGTCTCATATCCCAGACTTTAACTTTGTTTTCTATGCTCTTCCAACCCAATCCAGTTCACTGTGGATCCTTCAGTAATCTGAATTGAAGCTGCCACCTACACTGCCCGAGCTAACTCGGATATTCAATTAAGACACTCAGCTGTCCATCCTCCTCTGCAGTGGACCTTTACATTCTCTCAGGCATTTCAGCTACTCATTATCCCGGAGTGATGCGTTAGTTTGCCCGGAATGGGGGCGTCTGTTCCTCCGGGGCCACCAGAGGTTTTCCCTTGAATTGGCACCAAGGGTTTTTTCCTCTCCACTGTGCAGTCAGGCTCACACGTAGCCTCTACGCATTTCTTTCCTGTTCTTTTCTCTTGCTTCTTTATTTTCTTATGCTTTGGCACACACTTTGTTTGTCCTCACAGGTGTTGGGAGAGAAAACAATCCAAATTGTGAGATGAGGTATGAAGTCAAATGGCAAAAGGGGAAGTCCAAAATCCAGAGTGTCACAAGGTTAGGGTACACCAAGTAGAGCTCTAAGGGAGATAACTCAATACCGAGAAGCGGGAAGCGCGTTAAGATGGTATAAATAGCGCTGGGTGCCGCATGGTAAAGCATGTACAGGTTGGTTAACATGTGCGGTGGCGATTGCTGTTATTAACCCACTGCTGGTGATGCTGGTGGTGATTAGTTTGCTTATGGGTTGATCTCCGCCGGCTGGCGATCATGACAACTGTGATTCTCACTAAAGAGAGGAAAGGATGTCAAAGAAGTCAACCTGAGACAATCTCTCCAGGAAAGTTTTTACAGAAGGACCTGTGTGTTTCAGTAGAGAATGTGAATTGTTTAATTCTGCCCACGTTTATTTTCACTTTTGTCTGTCTGCTCAGCCTGCTTTACTCAGATATCTTGGCTTCAGTCTCCTTCTACCAGATCAGTGCAGCAGGTATCAAAATATATGTAGTTAAACTAATAAAACAAGATCAAATAGACCAAATGGCTCCTACCTGAGCAAAGCAGGGACACTTCCTGTCCATCACTACAGTTGACTGTCTGTGGAGAACTGCAGTTCACCAGATGAGTCTCATCCCCAGAGCACTGAATACCTGTCAGACACACAGCACTGTCACTGTCCCATACAGAGAGGAGTTATAGGCTTGTACTACAGAGCACTGAATACCTGTCAGATAAACAACACTGTCACTGTCCCATACAGAGAGGAGTTATAGACTTGTAATACAGAGCACTGAATACCTGGCAGACACACAGTGTCATGTCCACCAGCAACTGCATTATATCTCGCAAACGACCTCTTGCTAATCAGGCCACAGCTATGGGTAATTCCATAAAGCCCAAGCTGATCAGTTAACCAACAATGACACCACACTAATGACTGCAACCTCAGCTGCTGGGATATTCTTACTCTCACTACCTTCAGGTCTGTGCTCGGTACTAGACTCTTTTCTAGGAGCTCCTACCCCGCCGTTCTTTACTGAGAAATACTCTTTCTGACTGAGCCTCTGGCCTTCGATACTCAACCTTCGTCCCTTGACTTCGACTACAGCCAAGCATCTAGGGTAAGTAGCCATCGATTTCCTTCCCCTTTTACCCCTCTCTCCGACCCTCCGAAACTCTCAGAATAACACACAGCATTCTTCCTCTAACTCGTGGACACATCATTCGTAACACACAGCAGTGTTACCGTGTCCCATACAGAGAGGAGTGATACACTTGTATTACAGAACACTGAATACCTGTCAGACACGCAGCACTGTTGCCTGTCTCATACACAGAGGAGTTGTATATTTGCACCACTGAGCCACAGCCTAGCTGTCTGCAGACCACAGAGGCCTCTCTGTAGCCCCAGGAGTGTTGGAGGAGTCTTCCCCAGGTGCTGTTGTAGTAAATCTCCACCCTGCCATCACAGTGACTCTCTCCTCCTGACAGCCGGACTCCACCGTCTAGAGCTGACAAGGATGAATCTATAAAAATCAATAATCATGTTTATTTTCAGTCACACATCAGTAAAATAAAACAAACCCGTAGAGGGATTATCATAAATATTTTTTTTTGTAAAATTAACTTGATACACCAGTTTATCGTGTCTGAACATAGTGTTTTAAAAATAGTCATCATATTTTTTTTAAATAATCTTGCTTAAGAAGTTTGCTAGGGTGTGAAATTCTAACATCACACTTACTCCGTCTTCTAATACTATACTCTCTTCTAATACCATAATTATTACATATAAGAATATATAAATATTGACTGTCTGACAACAACTGTGAACATCTTTTCTTTTGATTTTTCTTCAAGATATTGAAGTGCTTGTACTGCTGAGGATCAATACAGACAGCAGTGCTCTCACCTGTACAGACCAGGATGGTGTCATTGCTGTGAGAGCAGCTCATAGTGAGATATCGAAGTGTTTATACAGCTGGGAATCAGTACAGACAGCACTGCTCTCACCTGTACAGACCAGGCTGATGTCACTGCCGTGAGTGCAGCTCTGGTGCTCCCTGGTTGAGGTGGGACAGTCGTGGATTCTGGTCTCATTTCCCCGACACTGGATCTCCTCTGTCCTGATCAGCCCCTGTCCCTCTCCGAAATGAGCCCCTCTCAGCAACTCTGCTGGAAATCCGCAGTCTAGTTCACGACAGACCACCTCCGCATCCTTCATGTCAAAGTCGGCCTCACAGATTGTACTCCAGGACGTCCCTCGCAGAACCTCGACTCTGCCAGAGCAGAGATTCCTGCCTCCTATTAACCGCACTCCTGACATGTAACAAAACATTTGTACACATTTTAACAGTATTAGAGCACATTAACAGTGTGTAATCTAAAGTATTAATATGCTCGGTCACGTTAGGAAAAAAAAGGAAAAATTAGAAACTCAGTTTCGAATTTAATGTAAAGGGGGCAATAATACAGCAGGGAGGAGGTGCCGAAGGACGGTGAGAAAATCACACTGCACTGAGGCCTTAAAAGAGAATGAAGCAGGACTGATATCTAGACAGCCAGCAGGAGCAGCTCCTGGAGTCTCAACAACAATCAGAGAAACTGAAGCCTCATGAACATTTATGAATCATTTAAACTACATCACTCATAGAGCCCAGAGAACAGTACTGTCACAGCCTGGCACTGCTGGAGCAGGACTGTCTGACCTGGGCACTGACAGACACTCTGCACAAGACCAGGACTGTCACAGCCTGGCACTGCTGGAGCAGGACTGTCTGACCTGGGCACTGACAGACACTCTGCACAAGACCAGGACTGTCACAGCCTGGCACTGCTGGAGCAGGACTGTCTGACCTGGCACTAAAAGACACTCTGTACTGTACAAGACCAGGGATGTCCTTCCAGCACCAGCTGCACATACCAGGGTCTAGCAGTCATCTCCTGGCTACAGAGCGTTGCAAGAACATGTAGGAACCTCATGTAAGAATTTCAGGGTAGTGGTTTTGCCTCCCATGTGGGGTGCCAAGGGCGCAAGTCTAACAGCCTTGTCCCGTTAAAACTGATGTCACGAAACAACAACAGGAAAACGTTGCAGCCCCATTTGCCAGCAGTGACATGCAAAAGTGACCCAACAACAACATAATAATCATTTATTATTTTCACATTATTCATTCTTAATGATAGATGGTAGTAATAAGAGGGAGCATTAACACTGGCAAATAAGACAATGAGAAGGCTTGGAAAATTTACATGGTTTTGTGGTCAGACTGGATTTTTACCAAATTCCAAAAGTCACTACTCTGAAACCCATGACAAACTGATCGAGAGTTCAGGATTCTGATTTGTCCAGTTCAGGTTGAATAGTCACAAAGTTTTATTGTCTCATGAAGTGAAATATTGTGCTTCAGCCTATTTAGCAGGTGGACTGTAAAACTGTCTCCTCTCTCCTGACAGACAGCAGAGAGGAGGGGTTTGTCCTGCTGTTGCTCTCAGTGTTATGGATGTTGGAAGGGCAAGCCATGAAATGGCAGGAGAGCAAAAAAGACCCTATCCGGAGCGGAAAAACGGGGATTAACTCAGGAGGTCAGACGATGTCTGGTAGAAATCTATGCCCACAGGCCGCAGAGGAGAGGACCAGGTGCTAGGTGGGTCTCAAGACATCCAAACCCTCAGTGCTGAGCAAGGAGCAGAGCAGACACAGGAAGTAAATAGGCTACACAATAAGACACACCTGAAAGACATGAATAATCACAGGGATCTAGGAACAAGACAGAAGAGCAGCACCCTCTAGGTGTACAGGGCGTGGCACTCAGAAAGGGTCTCTTGACTGTGTTTGTACCTCTGATCTCCCCACAGGTAGAGAGACACATACAGTAGTTACAGTGAGGAGTTTTGTCACAGCTCTCAACTGTGGAAATGAGAGGATGGACTGATGGATCATGATGATAAACTCTAGATCAGTGTCTCCTACCTGAACACCTCACTCCAGCATCAAAGGCATGAGAAAGGCTATACTGTTTAATTTCTTGTTTTTCACAGTCCCTCAGTGCAGACTCTGACCCCTTGCAAAGGACCCAGCTCAGCAGAATTGATCCAGACCCTGGTCCAAAGTGAGCTCCTCCTGGTGCGGAAACCGCAGATCCACAGCCCAGCTGTCTGCACACCACTGCAGCATCATCCAGATCCCAGTGTTGGTCAGATACTGTCCCCCACTCTCCATCATGATACACTTCCACTGTCCCCTCACAGGGGCTGGCACCCTTCACCAGCCTGACATCAGCACTTCCTGGAGACAGAGAAAATAATATTACCATGTTTGGAGGAAAAATTCTATATATGTACATATATATATTGAAAATATTTCTGATAGTTTAGTTTTCTGTGTGACTGGATTGCTACTCCATTCCCTGGTGAACTAGAAACAGATTACATGCAGAAACCAACACAGAAAGCGTACTAAGTATACTAACTCAACTTCTGTAAAACATTGACGCCCACTATCTGCCTTTTCAGATCCTGACTTTGCATGAGATATTGGAGAGTCTTACAGCATAGTGACTGAGAGATACTTCATACTGCAGTATGAGATACTGGAGAGTTTAGCAGCACAGTGACTCTATGTGTGAGATACTGGAGAGTCTACCAGCATACATGTAGTAATTCTATGAATTCAGAGGGCTGGGACTTGTATTTCTCTTTTTCTCAGAACTGTGGTCAGTAGAGTTTTCAGTGCCTCTGGTGTCAGAAGTCTGAATCACTGATGCTTGTTTGTATCTGTGTATCAGGCCTCATGTAATAACTGCAAAATAAGAATGGAAACTGAATACTGGTCTGTACAAGGTATGAGATTTAAGAACTGATTTAAGTCTTTTTATTCTTGGTGTTGTACTTTGAAGCTGAGAGTTACTTAAATGCTTAAATATAAAGTCTGCAGTGGACTCGCCTTATACACAAAATATGTTTACGCAAATCCATGTATACGCGGGGATTGATAAAAATAAATAAAAAATCAAATAACAAGAGAAATTACTCAAATTCAGATCTGTTGTGTTCCCTGCATTTTATTATTATTAATAGAGTAATATGATGAGGCTAAGAAGGGTGTTCTGATTATATGTGATTATACATAATTTTGCATATGTTTTATATTAGAAACCTTACTACAGTGTAAAGCACAAATCTTTCAGTGCTTCACGTTTTGTTGAAACCTACTTGAGGTGTATATTCTCTTTCTTTATAACGCAGTCTTTAACAAACAAAATAGTGATATGTGAATGTTACCCCAGCCTCAGACAAGGGGCGCCTGAGTTGGGGTGTTAAGGAGACCAGACACGAATAAGTGTGTAAAATGTTCTGGAGGTGCCTTTAATTGCTTTGCCTTTTTCAACCATCTTTTCAACATTACTTTTTTGAATAATTGTTTTTCTGTAAGGAATCCCCAAAGAAGAGGCATGTGGATCCTATGCAGACGCAGGAGCAGGTAGATATCGAAACAGGAGTACAATCCGAAACGTCAGGCAAGATTGTGGTCGAAAGGTGAAAGGTAGTTCGAAATCCAGGAGATGCAAAGAGAGGCGTACAATCCAAATCAGTAGGCGAGGTACAAGGTCGAGGGGCATAAGGGAAGTTCAGTAACCGGGAGAAGTATAGAAAGCGAGGTACAAACAAAGGCAGGGTAGAGCTCTCTGAGAGAAGACTCAATACCGAACAGCAGGAAGCGGGTCTGGATGGTTTAAATAGCGCTGCGTGCTGCACGGTAGAGCGTGTGCTGGTGGATTAATACGTGCGGCGGCGCTTGTTATTAGTAACCCGCTGCTGGTGCTTGAAGTTATTCACCATCTCCACCGCAGACCCATCTATGTAGATGGGGGAGTGAACGTTTCCTTGTGTTGACTTCAGAAGACAAGGAAACGTTCACTCCCTCATCTACATAGATGGGTCTGCGGTGGAGATGGTGAATAACTTCAAATTCCTAGGCGTTCACATCTCTAAGGACCTTACATGGACACTGAACACCTCCAGTCTCATCAAGAAGGCACAACAGCGGCTGTACTTCCTGAGAAAGCTGAAGAAAATACACCTACATCCACTGATCCTCACCAACTTCTACAGATGTACGGTGGAGAGCATACTGACCACCTGCATCACAGTCTGGCACGGCAACTGCACTGCATCCGACCGTAAGGCACTACAGCGGGTGGTCAAAACTGCCCAACACATCATCGGCAGTGCCTTACCATCCATCCAGGAAATATACAACACCAGGAGTCTGAAAAAAGCCACCAAAATTATGTCTGACCCCACTCACCCCAGTCATAACTTGTTTATTCCCTTACCATCTGGCAGAAGGTTCCGGTCACTCCAGTCGCACACAACTAGACTCCAAAATAGCTTCTTCCCCAGAGCTGTCAAGTTGGTGACGCCCCCACTCCCTTCCACCTTATTATGATCTCTCCTAACGTCCTCCTGTACCCACAACGACTGTACTCCTACACCACCACACACACATGTAAGCTGAAATTGTACTGTCCCCTCGATAGCCCAGTAAAACTGTAACAGGCATAATAATATTTAATATTTATTAATTAACCATACTACTTTAACCATACTATTTTTTGCACTGTTCCAAGAATTACCTTGCACTGTTTTTGTCCTGTTATATTTTCTCTGTTTGCGGAATTTTGCACAGTTTTGATTACTTGATTACATGTTATTTATGTTATGTTATTACATGTTACTGTTATTGCTATTGTGTAACTGTCTATTGTCTTATCTTCTGTCCTATTTATATACTGCACCTGAGTGACTAATGAGAAACACTTTTCGTTATACTATGCACCTGTGTAAGTCTAATGACAATAAAGTTGAATTGAAAGTTGAATTGAATTGAATTGAAATTGAATTGATTAGTCTCTTATGGGTTGATCTCCGCTGGCTAGCAGTCATGACATTTTCACTGTTTCAATATACAATTTTTCCAGATTTCCACTGTTTAAACAATTCAATAACTGTTGAACTACAGTTTCATTTAACACACTGAGCATTGCTGCTCAGGTTCAGGTTCAGCCACCTGAAGAAGGCTTCACGGCCGAAACGTTGTATTTTCTTTCTTCTTTTTTTCAGCATAGAATAAACCTATTCCTTGTTCCTTTGCAAACTTAAGAGATGTCTATCTGTGTGTTTGCTTATGCAATCATTAGTGTACAAAATGTACAGCAGAGGGGACAAGACACAGCCCTGTGGTGATCCAACTGAGGTGTAGCGAATGTCAGACAAGCACTTCCCCCAACTTGACCTGTTGAGACCTGCTAGTTAGGAAGTTTAGCACCCACCTTATCGAGTTCTCATTCAGATTGAAGCACTTCAGATTCACACTTCCACTATTATTGTCAACTCCTTTCATGTCACCATTTGCTTTACCATGTTTCTTACAATAGAATTCACCATCTTGCTTCAGTGTATAGCCGCACGGCATAAGTAATATTTCCAATCAATGTTTACTCGTAACAACACATCTTTACCTCGTGTGGTTTCTACATAAACGCTAAACCCAATTTCTAGTTATTTCCACAACTCAAACATAACACCACATTTCTGTGTGTGATAATCACATCCTGTTTACCCAGGGCAACATTAATACTATCATAGACCTCAGGGCTATAGACTTTCAGGGGGCCCCTCCAACTCACATCACTTAATCAACAAACACAACTGTGCCCTACACAACTTTGCCATACACTACATTTAAAGTTCAAATCTTGTTCAAAACGTTGTAAAAACAGAGCTTAAGACAAGTTAGAATCAAAACTAAAGAGTAATTTAGTCTTACAGTTGCAAAAAGCCTCCTTGGCCCTACATACACATATACAGAAGCCGCTTAAAACTGCTTTTAACACCACGACAGACGGTCTTCTCAACAGACACACAGAGCATTCCTACATTATTCCCAGAACTACAGACTCAACCACTGCCCACTCAACAACACAAGCACCATTACAAAGAATGCAGTTAAATAACGCAAATCACACAAAATCATCTTAAATGGAAATAGGTGCTTTTACTCCTCTGCGGCGGGAGTGACAATAAGGACCATGGCTGGTAGCTTAGCTGAAAAATAGTCAAGACAACATAATCATTCTGACCAGCGATGGATACAAAAACTCTATACATTAGCCACAACATCCAATCATTCACGTTGTGCTCACTTTATTTTATATTTATGAGGTTTTGAAGAGTTTTACCAATCTGCAAAGTGATGAGGGGACCAGACACGAATTAGTGTGCAGAATGTTCTGGCGGTGCCTTTAATTACTTTGCCTTTTCACTCTTGCCAGAACCGCGGTTTCCTTATCACTGCCAGTGGCAAAACGCTATTTACAGGATAAACTATTAAACAGCATTGAAGCTTGTTCTCATCCTCTTAGGAGTTTTCATGTTGTGTATAATTTATGAAGAAAAAATAAAAAATAATAAATTTAAACAAACAAAAAAGAGGGGTACCCCTTTCTTTCATACATCTAATTTCTAGCCCTTACATGCCAAGATCTCACACATGAATCATTTAACAACTGATTCAGAGATTAATCATATTCCAAATATACCAGATAAGTTTAATATATTTTGCTAACTAGTAAATTAATTAACCCTCTGTGTTATTGTAAAGTTATCCTAAACGATGCCTCAAGCCTGAGTGCTCTGATCATGAATCTCCAACTGATGGAGGCAGGAAAAGTATTTGTGTAACTTGTATAATATTATTTAAGTAATTATTTGATTTTCATTATCCATGCTTAAAAACTAGCATTCAAATGCACACCAACCAGATTGCAGTAAACCATTCTTATTAAATCTCCACATTATCAAAAAGAAAAATAGTCCTTATTATCTGAATCTTAACTGTAGAAGACCAACTCATTTATCTGTCAAAATTTACTCAAATGTGCAAAGTCAATATAATTGCTGCCTTCCAGTTCAGTTCCAGACCCTCTTTGCTATCTGTGTGGAGTTTGTATGTTCTACCTGAGCTCACATCTTTTTTTTTTTTCTCTGGGTTCTCTGGTTTCCTCCCAGATACTATCAAATTCACCCTGGTGGGAGTGTGTGCATGTCTGTGTCTGTGTGTGTGCCCTGTGATGGATTGGTGTGCTTTCCAGTGTGTCGCCTGCATTGTGTCCGTTGCTTGCTGGGATTTACTCCAGCTGCCCCGGGACTCTTCATTCAATAAAGCAACTGTAACTGTTCTACCCTGGTTTCTAATAATAAAAAAAATCATATTTTACTATTATCTGAGCAGTAAATATTTTTTCTACAGTACAGCCTGTTCTTTTCAATTTCTAAACACAGCAAACCTGCATGAACCATACAGAAAAATAAGTTTCTGTAATAAAACTACCACAGTCTCTAATATATATATACTCCTATCTAGAAACAGCTATGGGTCAAAAATAGTTTCACATCATATTTACCTCCTATATTCATTTTTTTTTTAAATATATTGACCTCCAATAGTACCTCAGTCTCTTTTAATTTTCTCTAAAATTATTACTGGCTTAAAACTGTTCCAGACTTTAAACACAGATTTACCTCAAATAACATTGACCTATCTAATGAGCTTTAATACTGAAAGTATCACATAATGAAAAAAATACACATCTTTAATAATTCATTTACCTACAATGCTACCTCAGTTTCTTATAATTATTTAGTGGGAAAACATTACCTTCTCAGACATTTTCTAGTGTTTAAACATGCATTTAAATCTATTATTATACCTGGCCTTAATAATTCTTCAAGCTAAAATATCACCTTCTCAAGAAATGATTTATATAAAAGTTCCATCTGTAATAAAGCCACAACCTGTAATAATAAAATATACTCCTGTCTTTAATAACGCTCTTATCTGTTTTAGAATAAGAATATTGCATACAGATAATTATACTGGAGACATAAACTGAAGATAATAATAAGTAGCAGTAGATTGGCAGAGGTGATGCTATTAAAAATATAAAGTTGTTCTAAGCAACTAATTATTTGACCTGACTTACAGACCAATCAAAATAGTTTTAATGTTTTCTTATGAATACCCACAGTCCTGGATTTAAAATAAAACATTAAAACCTCTTATCCCGAGCTCATTTACAAATTATGTTGTGCAGCTTTTCCATCTTAACTTTAATTCTTGTTGTCTGTCTGTCTGGAAAGCAGAAGACTGGTCACTTACTGGCTGAGCTGTGCAGCACCAGGACAGCGAGAGAGAAGATGGACAGGCAGCTCTCCATTGTCATCAGGACAGAGCGCAGCTAAGACACCTGTCTTCAACCCTGAGCCCACAGGGCAACTGAGCTGCTGCTCCACACCCTGGACCCCCAGTAACAGCACAGCCCCCCACCCCGCCAATCACACACAGCACTGCCTTTTCAGACTGACAGCAGGAACTTCTCACACAGGCAGGACGGCCAATCAGACAGGGCTCTTTCAGTCTTCTCCATATATACAGTATCAGAGCCACATCACTGTTTCCTCTCCCTGAAGACACTCCCAGCAGTGCGGAGGAGAGGAGACACAGAAGCAGCTCTGTGTCTCACTGGTGGAAACTCACAGATACAGACAGCAGGGCTGCAGGTGCTGCAGGGGCAGGAAGAAATCAGATAAAAATTTATGTCACAGTTCTCTGACGATTTAGATAAGTTATGTAACTTTAAATAATTATCAAGTTAATCAATTATGTTCAATAAAAAAGCTAAATAAAATTTGCATGACAGTGTCAGGCGATGTCCAGTGACTGGTGTCCTGAATATGGTCCTCTGTGTCTTACTGTCTGTGTCAGGCAGTGTCCAGTGACTGGTGTCCTGTGGTGAGCCACAAAGAGGTTGTTGTCCCTTCAGACAGCTGTGTCTTCTGGTTCTGGTCAAGGACAGTGTGAGAAGAGCCTGTCCTCAAGGGGGTAGTGAGGTCACTCAGGTCAGCACGGGAATACAGAGACAAGGACTGAATAAAAACTGGCTGTCCTGTGGCTGTGATCAGAGATCAATAGTTTAAATTAAAAAGAAAGAAAAGCCCAGTAGTGACTGTGCCCTCTGTACTGAGCCTGGTGGACAGCAGCTCTTCCAGTTGAGTCCCTCAGACCCTGAGTCTGTCCCTGTGCAGCTCAAGCCCACACAGATGTTCCAGCCCCTCCAGCTGTGACCCCAGCATCTCTCTGTGCGGAGCCAACTGAGTGACTGAGGCTCTCTAACAGCACAGTGGAGCTCCTTATTAATAGTAGTAGTAGTAGCAGTAGTGTTGGTGGCAGCAGTATTGGTAGCAGTAACAGTACTGCTAGTAGCTTTAGTAACATTAGTAGTAGCAGTTGGAGTAGCAGTAGAATCTTATAAGTTGCAGTTGTATCAGTGGCAGTAGAAGTAGTAGCTGTAGTAACAGTAGTAATACTAAAGTATGAGCAATAGTAACAATATTAGAATTAGTAGTTATGCTGTAAACTCTTTAGTTCAACATTATAGCAAAGCTGTGTTGCAGCTTCACGATAAGAACTGCAACAGCAGGAGCAGAAGAGCAGGAGTCAGTTTCAAAGTTGGAAAAACAACAAAAAGAAAAACTTGTTAATACACCCAGACTGAACAGTAAGAACACAGCTCACATCCTCCTTATTAATAGTAGTAGAAGTAGTAGCAGTGGCAGCAGTAGTAGCAGTTACAGTAGTACCTGCAGCAGTAGTAACAGTAGTACTAGTAGCTTTAGTAGTAGCAGTAAAATATTACTAGTTGCAGTTGTATCTGTAGCAGTGATAGTAGTAGCTGTCATAGTTGTAGTAGCAGTAGTAGGTGTAGTAATAGTAGCAGTATTTGCAGTAGTAATAGCAGCAGTAGTATTTGTCACCATAATAACTGCAGGAGCAAAAGAGCAAGAGTCAGTTTCAAAGCATAAAGAAACAACAAAATGATTAATAATGATGATGATTAATGATAATTAATGATTATAATGATTAATTAGAAACAATCAGTCCTTGTTAATACGGCCTAACAGTGGTGATTTAAGGCAACAATTCCTGCTGGGCCAGCATGAAAAAGTTTCACATAATGACATGACAACATATTTGTACAGAGGGACATATTATCTTCATTAAAACTGCATTATCTCTTCACTCCCCTGTCTTTAGGAAATGGGCCTGTTTCGTCAGAGCTTTACTGGAACTGCAGATCAGACTGTGCAGTGAGTCTGTGGTTTGTGCTGTGATGCTCAGTGCAGTGTGATGAGGCAGCTGAGAACTGAGCTGTACAGGAAGACACACGGGGGAGCCCAGTGTTCAGATATCTAGTCCTGTACAGAGACACACAGGGAGTCCAGTCAGAGCTCTGTTGCTGTACAGTGAGGCACACAGGGGAGCCCAATGCTCAGAGCTCTACAGGGTGACAGATCTTCTCCCCACACAGATGTCTCAGGGCTCTCACAGCTCTCAGTGTGTCTCTCAGGACTGAACAGGAGGGGCTATTCCTGTCAGAATGGAGGCTGACTCTCAGAGCTCCAGTGTCAGTATGAGGAGCAGCTCTCAGACCTGACTTCTGCCAGAGTCTCTGAGCTTGAGTGGGCAGGAGCACTAAGCTCCTCAGCAGCTGAGAAAAGCCTCCTGTCTCCTGTGGTCACAGTGTGGCTGAACACCTGCACTGTCTTCCTGCTCCTTCTCCTCTCTCTCCCCCTTCCTGTCTCTCTCGCTGTGTGTGCTCTTATCTGTCCATCTCTCTCTCTTCTCTTCTCTCACTCTGACAGTCTGTGCAGAGTATCTGAAGGGGATGTAACACCACTTGGCAAAGGAGAAAACTTATCAGAGGCAGAATAAAAAAAAATCTTTATCTCCTCTCAGTCAGATTCACAGCTCAGACTCACACACAGAGCATTGGATCCCTTAGTACTTTACCAAAACTCCTACCTCCTGAACAGACAGAAGCTCCTTCTCTTTGTCCTGACAATTCAGAACCAGTGGACATTCAGACAATCAGTGCTGCTATATGAATAATATCAGACAGAACATCCTGGACTCAGGTCACATCTCCCCCTTTTCTCCCTCCTCACAGTCCTTTTAGAGACAGAGAAGAGCTCCGGGTTCTCTTCTCTGTGAACTGGGCTCAAGGGTCACTGATCTGGCAGCTGTGGGCTCTGTTCCAGGTCAGAAGCAAGAAGTTTCTATTAACCCTTTCCAGGACCTCCAGCCCTTCAGTATTACTGCCCTGATTCATTGTCTTTACTGTAAGTCAGCCTCCATCCCTCTGTCAGAAGTGTTTTACTGAAAATTGAGCAATATGTGTTTATCTCTTATTATTATTTTTACTGATTTAATTAACAGCAGTATTGCTACTCTTATAAGTGTAATATGATTATTAGCAGCAGCAGACTGATGGTCTTGTCTACAATAGTGACCAGTTGACAAGTCTGTAGCTCTGAGCAGTGGGACTCAGATCACACAGAAGACCTGTCTGTGTGTGATTCCACACCAGCCCTGGGATTCAGCGTCTCCCACACGTCTCTCACGGAGTCTTATAAATATACAGTTAAACAGAGTCTGATAACAGTTGTACAGTTAATTAAATCATCAAACCGGCTGAGGAGCTGAGAGCTCTGGTGGAAATAAAACCAGGAGATACTCTTCAACCTCCAGGATCAGGAGTCTGATCCTCCTGGCTTCTATTCTGTGGAGATTCGTGTAAAACGCTTAAAAGCGCTTATTACAGGAACTTGTGCCCTTTCTCTTCTGCTCTACGCGAGTATGCTTTACAACGCATTAGTCTGTGAAGTAAACTATTTTTTTTGTTCAATAAATTGTATTCCTCGGTTTGTCGCTCTCCATTTCCAGTTGTTATGTCTCCTCCATCGGAGACGCGCTCTGCTCTGTCAGAAAGAGCGCTGTGACGTCACAGACACCAACCAGAGCGCCGGGATCAGAGAGCGAGACCGAGGGAGGCGCGCTGAGCGCTCAGAGGAGAGATATTGATCACTTATGTATCGACAACCAATTAATTCAACTGAAAAACCTTAGAATCATCTATTAACTTCACCGATTGGTGAGTACTGATTCTTTTCTTTCTTTAAATTCTTTAAATATCTAGAAAACAGTCAATACAGCCTGTAGTGCGTTTAGTGTTCATAATGTTCAATCCCAAATTAAAGAATGATTATTCAAATAATTGTTTAGAAATTGTATTCTAGAGCTTGAAAATTATATTTCAAGTTGATATATTCGTGTAGGTAACAGTTTAAATGCATTTTTCCACTGTTTACAAATTATAAGTATGGTAACCACGGAGACACGTGCCACGTCACTGTGCCCAGCTAGGTGTCTCGCCTTCGTCACAAAGAGTGCTTTGACGTCACGGACTAATACTAATGCGAGTGTATTCATATTTAATATTAGTGAGAATATAATCGGTAGCTTTAATATTAATGCTAGTGTTCATGTCAGTATTAATGGTGATTGCGCTTCTGATAGTTTTGATGCCAGTATTCATGTTAATATTAGTTATAATTATAGAGTTACTGTTAGAGTATTTACACTAGTAGTCATGTTAGTTTTAGTGATAGCATTACTGTTATTATTAGCATTAGTAGTGTATTAGTAGTTTGTGTCAGTGATAATGATAGTGTAATTCTTAGTGATAGTGTTACTGTTTTAATGTTAGTGGCATTTGTGTTAGTGTTAGTTATACTGTATTTGTAGTTATGAGTGTGTGTGTTTTTGTCTGTGTGTGTGTGTTGGTGTGTGTCTATAAGTATTTGTAGTCTATGTGTGTGTCTGTGAATGTGTGTGAGTATGTGTGTGAGTGTCTGATTGTGTATATAAATGTATGTCGTGTCTGTGAGTGTGTGTTGTGTCTGTGTGTGTGTCTGTGAATGTGTGTCTGTGAGTGTGTGTAGTGTATGTGTGTGTGTCTGTCAGTGTAAGAATGTGTGTCTGTGAGTGTGTGTGAGTGTCTGTGTGTGTGTGTAATGTCTGTGTGTGAATATGTGTGGGTGGGTGTCTGTCAGTGTGTGATAATGTGTGTGATTGTGTGGGTGTATATCTGTCAGTGTGTGTGAGTGTGCGTGTAGGTGGGCTTGGGCTCCACTCGTGTGTCTGACAGAAGTGACCCATCAACAGGTGTTGAGGTCCAGAGTCGCCTGAGAATGGAACCACTTTCTAGATTCCAGACCAACGTCCAGAGAGCTGTGAGTGCTCTGTTTTTATCACTATTACTAGTAATGACAGCAGTAGTAGTATTAATATCAGAATTAATATTAGAATTTGTAGTCATGGTCATATTAGTAGCAGCAGAAGTAACAACAGTGGTAGTTGGATTATCCAAGCACTTACTCCAGGAACTACAGTATTACACATTTATACTCTATTTTCCAGGCATGTTTTGTAAAGTGCTTTGATGTTCTGGATTAAAAGGCAAAATATAAGAAAAAAATTGATTGATTGATTGATTGATTGACTATGAGAGTGAAGTCTGGTCGAACTTGTTTGTCTAACTGAACTGTCCTGTCCACAGATGTCAACAGAGGTGAACAGAGAAGATGTCCAAACCCACCAGAGACTGGAGACAAGCTTGAGAGTCAGGCCCCAGACCCAGAGAGCTGTGAGTCCACTGCTGGTCTTCTTCATATTGTGATTCTTCCTCTTCTTCCTCCTCCTGAAATTAAAGCTCATCGCAGTAGCAGGGCTCTGTTGTCTTCTCTTGAGGAGGAGAAAGACTCTACCTGACAGTGTGTGCATCTGTTTGTCTGTGGGTGTGTATGCTTGTGAGTCTAGTCCAGGCCGTGTCTGTAACAGAACTGTATATGACACCCCCAGATCAGGAAGGAGGTAACAGGAGACTCAGCCAACACAGGAGCCAGACCAAAGACCCCAAGAAAAGCAAGTCTGCATTATTATTATTATTATTATTATTATTAGTAGTAGTAGTAGTAGTAGTAGTAGTAGTAGTGAGAGGGTGAGTGTGTGTGAGGTTGTGTGTGAGAGAGGGTGAGCATGTCTATAACTCCATTCCTAGAGGGTCTGGTGCATCATCTGGTTTCCTGCCCAGAGGTCTTGGTTACAAAGTTGATCTAATTTTTTAATTAAACAAAAAATATTCTAATACTCTACCTTTATCCAGACCTTAAATATCCAACTGTGCCTTGAATATTTTGAGTCTTCAACCGTGAGAGACATCAAAATATATTATTAAACACATTATTTCCACATCTTCTTATGAAAATAATTAGATTAACTGTTTAATTGGCTAGCCCCGTTTGGAAAGAAAACCTGGAGATGCACCTGGCTCTCCAGGGATTGTGATTGGGCTTGAGACCCCTGGTCTAGCAGAACTGGCCCCTCAATAGGGATGTTGGGGATCATGAAGCTGGATAGCTGAGGGCTGGACACTGCGTCTGGATCGAGGATGACAGGCCACTGTCATGTAGGGTCATCTTGGCCCATGATGATGTGTGTTTGTGTGACTGGCTGGTAACTCTGTTTTCTCCTCCCCAGCACCGCCTGGAGAAACTCACTCAAGTTGAGAGAGGAATGGCCGAGCAGAGAGAAGGGTGTCACACCGAGACCTGGGGCAGATCCCACAGGAACGTGAGTATTGGCTTCAACAACATGGTTGGATAGCTTGTTCCACACACCCACCACCCTCTACATACAGTAGTGCCTCCTGTCCTGACTGTAGGGTCTCATCCAGCTCTCTCTTAAGATAAGCCACCCTATCGGCTTCAACAACATGGCTAGACAGCTTGTCCCACACACCCACCCTCCTCTATGTAAAGAATACTGTATTAATACTGTTAGACTAAGAATAAACCTGTACTGAGACACAAACTTGGTTGGCTTCTGCTGGTGAGACTAAAGCAGTCAACTTGCTGACAGGTCTTGACAGAGGTGGATGTGACCCTGAAAGGCCGGAGAGGGGCAACCGATACTGAGGCACTGAGCAAAGATTCTTCCAGTGTAAGACAACCAATGTGTTCTGCTCAGGATGATGATGGTGATGCAGATGGTAGTGTAGATAATGAAGGTGGTTATTATGATGATGTTGATGGAAAGGTGTTGATGATGATGATGGTGGACATGATGATTGTCATGATGAAGAAGGATATGGTGATGAAGATGGTGGAGATCATTTATTAGAAATGTGATGAAGATGATGGTGTAGCAGCGAGGCTTATTAATAGGAAAGAATTAAGTGTTCTGAGCTTTCCCAAATGAGGCCCCATCTCTGTTCATCTCTGTGGTGCAGCCACAGAGAAACTATTCATGCAGGCTGATTTAAGGTTTCCTTTGATAAGGGACAGCTCCCAAAGGGGGATGCACTTAGCTAAGCCTGGCTATCATGATCCATGGTCATCCATTGGCGCCTATCTGTCTAGGGAGTGCCAGATGGACATCTGGACTGCATTCCTAAGTGTCAGTAGTAAGTGACTCATATCTCACCTTGATCAACCAATCAGGGACTGGTAGGGCCGAGTATCCCACGTGGGACTCTGATGCCCATGGAACTTTCAGCCAATGAACGAGCTGAAGTTCCTCCAGGTAAAAACAGGCAACACAGAGAGCCTGGAAGATTCAGTGGAATTCTGTGGACTTTTCTAAAGGGAATTCAAAGGAGAATTCCAGGGCAGGACGGCCCAGGAGCAGAAGGCTCCCAAGGGCAGGACATTCTCGCAGCGCGCCTCCTGACCATCCTGAGACTCAGCCCGGACAACCACGGAACGGCCAGTGTGTCCGAGTGCCAGAACTTTCCTTTGTTCTTAGAGTCTAGAGCGGAGGTTGCCAGAGAGTAACTAGAGGATCCACCCGAGGTTAGCACCAGCAGCAAGCCTCGTGAACAGGACAGAACTGTGGACAGCTGAATCACTATTCAGAACTAGCTCTTCATCAGGAACGAACCGGTCCTCTTCCTGACTTGCTGGGACCCACAGTCATCTTTTCTCCTGTGCGCAAACTTTGCTAGTTAAAGCCAACACTAACTAGCCGGTCAGTGAGCATCAGCAGCACACCGTCGCAAGCCGCACAGCACAGCCTAGCACCGAGCCAGAGAGCGCGGATTGGACAGCAACAGCCTGCAACTGTTTCTTTGTGCCCGCAGGAGATCTGAATCCCCAGAGATTGGATGAGTATTCAACTTCACTGCATTACTGCTCAAGAATTCAATTGTTATCCCAACCAGTTGATATTAATTTAATTCCTAAGAGTTATGAACTTGTTTTGAGTATCTAATGTAGAAGTTATAACCAAGTTCATTTATGAAACGGTCTAAATGAATGATATACTGAACGTATGTCCTCTTGATATATGTAACTCTTCGTAACTGACTGAATATATACCTTTTGTATTCTGATAACCCTCTCGATAAGATCTGTTAGGTTTATATGCATATTCTATGTATTAATAAATGTATCCTTGTGTATTAGTACCTGTGTGTGTGCGTTGTTTGAGTTATATCGCATGGTTGGATTCTAAAGCCATCAAAAGAATCAATTTTGTGATTTACTGCTACAATTAATAATTGTCCCTGTAAATGCCCAAACCCTACAGAACTGGTGCCTTCAGAGAGCACACTACAATGGTGACGAAGATAGTGGAGATTATAATGGTGGAGGTGTTGATGATGGTGACACAGTCATGCCTGTGTGTGGCTGTGTGTGAAAGGGAAGGTGGGGTTGGATCAGGTCTGCCGCTGTCATCTGATAGGACTGTCAGAGGAAGAGGGAGCAGACTCCCCCTGCGTCTCAACCCGGGCAGCCGAGAGCTGCAAGTCTGTGAGCCAGATATGTCTGTGACGTCTGTCGAAGGTTTGGTTTCAGCTGCAATGATGGTGACTGTGATTGCTGGGAGACCAGGGGCAAGGCTTGGTCCTCCTGGAGAAGACCCTCTCAGTTTTCTCTCTGTCCTCCTCATGCCCTCTCTGTGCCCCTGTCCCCTCAGGCCAGCCAGCCAATCACCAGGCAGGAGACCGAGACCCAGCTGTGGAACTACCCTAAGGGCCCGCAGAGGGATCTGCAGAAGGACAGGGCATGGACCTCCTCCTTGGCAGCCCACATACCCCATTGCTCGCCCCTTCACACACCCCCTCACCCACCCCCTGGTACACCCGCTCACCCGGGCCTGACCCCAGCGGCCCTGTGGCGGCTCAGGGAGGGCCTGCAGGTCGAGCTGAAGGGGCTGCTCCAGGAGGAGGAGATACGGGTGCGGACCTGGGCTCAGAACATGATATCATCTATCCAGCTGGACTGCCTGGCGCTGTACAATGAAGTCCTGCCTGACTTTGAATCAGAGGGTGCATACGCGGGATTGGTAAGTCCCTTAAACCCCTCCCCCTTGCTTGAATCACACTGAGGTATGCAGGGGCTGGGCCGACTCACCTCTCCAAGACACCTGCGTCATCCCACTCCCATTTCACCTCAACATGGTTCTGAGAAAATCTCCTGTCCCCAAGGGGAGAGAGACAGGAGCCGGGCTGGGCCTCCAGCCCTCTGTTTATTCAAGATTATTGCCTCAGGAGGTGGGTGAGGTGGAAGACACACTGTCTACAGATCACCACTAGGGACAGCATAAAGCAGGGGGTGAGACTCTTGATCATGGATAAGGATAACAGTGGGATGACTCCCCCTCTCTTGACTCACTGCCTACTGATGATGTTATGTCACTCCAGCTCCTCCTCATGGTGGTGTCTGCAGTCAGGCAATTTGGAGAATCGGTGAGGGATGATGATGAATATTCACCTTTCTTGTTCTCCTAGGGCACAGGAATCATGAAGCAGGACAACTATGAGGAGGTGAAAGAGGCACTGAAATCCTACTTCGAAAATACAATGGCCAGGTGTGACTTATCTGAGGTGGACAAGTGCTTCCGCCAGGCTGCAGCTGACCTTGACCTTATTCTGCAGAAGTACCTGGGAGATGTTGTGGCCGAGGTCTGTGAATAGCAGGTTTATTTTGATAAAAGACATTTCTCATCCCCTTCTATTGTTGGTGTCTATTTCATGTAAAGGATTTGACTTGAAAATGAAATGTTTAATCGAGTTACAGGGAGTCTTCTTTAAGATGTGTATCGGATAGCTCTCCACTGTCACTTTACTGGACTTTTGAAGTAACCAATCTACAATGAAAATATATACTGCACATCTTAAGGAACATGAAGAGAAATCCGTGTGCTGATTGTCACCAAAAATGTCACAAATTAACCGCCAAACTGTTTAACATGTCCAGCCACCTCTTCCTATTTTGCAGTGATTATAATTCTTTCAGTTTCTTCTCTTGTATTTTCCTTACTGTTTCACTGTCCCCCTCCCCATGTGGAGATGGATCCACAGACGAAACCCTGTTTCACCATTTCTTTGTTCAAAGTCTTTGGACTGATTTGCGACTTGCGAAGCCCCAGTGGCACAATCAGTCAGCGTGCACAGCAGAGTCATGGCGATGTTGTGTGTTCACGCCTCACCTGGAGCAATGGCACCTACAGATCCAGCCATTCAAAATGTGTGGAGTACATGGCGGTAAAACGCGGTGGGCATGGCGAATCATACCACATTTGAATTGAAATATGATAATAGTATCTAGAAGCACCTTGTAAAATCACCAGGTGGAGCTAATAAAGCTTAACATCTCATATACAGCATTTGAGCTGTCACCAGAAAACGCCTGGTTTCGAATCCCAGTCACTGCTTACAGTCTTCTTACAATTAAGAATTTAAATTGCGTACTCTTTAGATTTTTAATAATTTGAAACTGTGTATTACAGAATGTCAATCATTAAACATTAAAAAGTAGGTATATTTTATAAAAGAAAGATTGCTCTTGTGGACAAAAGGACACAACCTTCCACCTTCATCATAAATATTTTAATTATGCATAAATATTTTATGCATCAAAGTCTTTAACTTGGTAACTTACATGGGTTCTGGTTTTAACATGCTTGTTCTAACATTATTAAGCTTATATTCTGTAATTCATAAAAAGTTATAACGTTTTATCCTTTTCTAAGAATACGTAGTAAAAACACCACTTGCTGTTATTGTAAAAAAAATACATGTTGTAGTGATTTAACATCACTTGATAGTTATATTAATATGGGATCGTGTAACTAAGCAGCTAAAGTATCACAAGTGGACGTTTTGGAAACATTTTGACATTCGTTTCTTTTAAAAAAAACTGATGAAGTTCATCGTTCCTGATGAAGAGCTAGTTCTGAATAGTGATTCAGCTGTCCACAGTTCCGACCTGTTCACGAGGCTTGCTGCTGGTGCTAACCTCGGGTGGATCCTCTGGTTACTCTCTGGCAACCTCCGCTCTAGACTCTTAGAACAAAGGAAAGTTCTGGCACTCGGACACACTGGCCGTTCCGTGGTTGTCCGGGCTGAGTCTCAGGATGGTCAGGAGGCGCGCTGCGAGAATGTCCTGCCCTTGGGAGCCTTCTGCTCCTGGGCCGTCCTGCCCTGGAATTCTCCTTTGAATTCCCTTTAGAAAAGTCCACAGAATTCTACACTGAATCCCTTCTGAATCTCCCTGTTGCCTGTTTTTACCTGGAGGAACTTCAGCTCGTTGATTGGCTGAAAGTTCCATGGGCATCAGAGTCCCACGTGGGTTACTCGGCCCTACCAGTCCCTGATTAGTTGATCAAGGTGAGATATGAGTCACTTACTCCTGACACTTAGGAATGCAGTCCAGATTTCCATCTGGCACACCCTAGACAGATAGGTGCCAATGGATGACCATTGATCATATAGCCAGGCTTAGCTAAGTGCATCCCCCTTTGGGAGCTGTCCTAGGAAACCTTATCAAAGGAAACCTTAAATCAGCCTGCATGAATAGTTTCTCTGTGGCTGCACCACAGAGATGAAGAGAGAGATGGGGCCTCATTTGGGAAAGCTCAGAAGCACTTAATTCTGCCTTATTAATAAGCCTCGCCGCTACATATCCCCCCTTTTTGAAGGTCACGAGGTCCTGAGGTGTTGTTGCCTTCAAAACAAAACAGAGTTAAGTGATGTCCCTTGCCATTAGAATATTAACCTTAAATGTCCACATTACTCCTCGAGAATTCATACCGGAACCAGCATTGGGAACAAACATGATGAATAACATCTGGAGTATGTATAAACACGGTAGGAGACATCATCTCAGTCTAGGAATTACACATCAGGAAGTTCACTGTCAATATCTAATACCTCTGTAGTAGATATTTGGGGAGAAGTCACTTCCTTTCTTTTGACATGCTACCTTTGACTCATTCATGCTACCCAGAGTACATCTTGATGTGAGAGTACATCATTCAGAGTACACTGTCAGTCATGATCCAGCTACCCGGCAGCAGTGTTACAATAACACCAGTTCCTGTTCCCAGCCCCCCGATAAACCACAACACCTGTGTTGGGTATCTGCTAGGGTGGTTTGGAGGGTTGTTCCATTAAAGCAAACTCAACTACCTGTACCTCTTCAGGGCTTACTGTTTCTTGGATTTCTATCCAATTCCTTAGTGTGGCACCTGAAGGCATCCACGACTTCAAGTTTGGTCTTATGTTGTCTGGTTCCAGACTGTACAGTGTTAAGTTACCATGCTGTACAATGGCCTCCTCGGGAACTTGCAGGAAAACTGTTTGATTAGGTAGCTGCATTGCCGTAGCTGTATCATGCCTGTCACAAGTCATAGTGTCAGTTAAATGTGGTGTGCTGACCAGCCATTTACTTCCCACCTGCTCTTCATGGGGTTCATTAACCTCCCTCTGCTCGTTAGTAGCTTTACACCCTTCATTGGTGAATCGTTTAGACACAGCCAATGGATAGCTTTGGTAGCCATACCCATCTCAAGATTTGGAACCAAATTCAATCTTGGATTGCCTTCTGGGTGAGCTATGAGCGATGGGGTTAATGTCACATACTCCTCTACTGAGAAGAGTGGAATCAAGTGGGTTGGGAATTGTGCCATGGTTGGACTGGCTACAGTGGCACTAAGCTCCCTTTAACAGGTCTTGTGTCACCATTCTGGCCTGTTGCACACAAGCATAATCCCACTGTATAACACCAACAATCATGTCCACTGATTGGGGAATAAGGTTTAACCCTGTTGCATAGGAAATTGCCTGTAGGGTTTTCCCTAAGCTTTCCAGCCTTTGCTGCTGTTGATACAGTCTGTCATTACCCTCTGGCATCTCTGACACCTGCCTGCTTGGGGCAGTCAGGGTGAGAGTGCCAGTAGCACACAAACCTACCAGAAAGCAAACGTGCAACAGTGGTGGCAGCAATCAGTCCTCCCAAAAGTCTTTTCGGGTGGCTGATCCCAGTCATCTCCTTCTGAGTGACTGTTGCCTTCCTAAGCTGGCGCAGCATGTACATGGTGTCTTTCTCAGTATGCCCTGTGGCATCTTGGGCACCAACATCCTGGAAATCTGGGGAGATCTGACGCAGCTGCTGATGCTGCTCCTCCGTTTCCAGGGCATCTGCTTTTTTTATTTGTTCATGCCTGTGCTCTAGGAACCCTGTAGGGGGTGGTGCAGCGGTGGAGCATGCCTGACCCTCGGCTGAGTGGTCATCTGGAGCACCTGAATGATCTGGGATTGTTATCCCATTCTCACTGTTCAGGTCCACCCTGCACACCTCCTGATTGAGGAATCCCTCTATCGGCATGTTTACAGTCGTTCACTGGGGGTAGGTGTAGGACACCTGCTCGCTCCCCCCTTCCCTCGCTAGGGGTTCAGGGAGCTGCCCCAGCACTGGGATAGCTAGTTCACTGTCTTTGAACTCACTATCACCCACCAGGCCCATGTCAGTGCAGGCGGGGATTCTGACATCCCTCTTTGCGATGTCCTGCACTGGCAGGCGGGTGACTTGACCATCCAGCTCCAGTCTGGCTGAACCACTGTTGGTCAGACTCAGACTGACAGACTGAGCTGGTGGCTGTAAGAAAACCGGCTCGGCTTTCATTCCCTGTCCCTTCCTGTTGACTGGGTGTAACCCTGCCATTGAGGCAGGAACAATCAGGTCAGTCTCACTCACTACCTGGTAGTTATGAGAAATAATGTTACCTGACTGCAGGTTCCCTGGGCACAGCAGAGGGAATCGGTATCTGGGATCAGGTGTGTCCACAGCGCAGTAGTCTCAGCGTCCAGCTGGACCTCCTGTTTAACCTGTGAATGTTGCACCAGGGGCACCTGGCGGTGGCCCTGCGACAGCTGCTCAAGCAGATCCTCACTAATAGAGGACCTCTCAGGGCTAAGGGTGAGGGCTACATCACCAACCTGCTCTCCTGCCATCTGGATCCCTTCCACCACTGCAGGGTGGTGGTCCTGACCCCTCTTGGGTGCCAGGGTGCACAGGGAAAGCTCCTTTTCATCACCAGGTGGGGAGATCTGCTCCTCTTTAGGGATGTTAAAGGTGTGTGCTTTACCTGGTGGATCAGGCGGCTGCTCGGAGCACCGCTCCTGTGGCAGGGAGGCTGTTGTGACCTCAGCCGGGACACGACTTCCCTGTATATCCGGGGAACAAGAAAATATTTTTATTTCTTTTCCAGAGGGAACAGAAGGAATCTCCACATAGGCATCTGTGTTCGGTGGGCACTGTGTGAGCACAGTCTGCCTCTTGGCCCCCCTTTCCTTCTGTACAGAAGGCTTAGGAACCTTGACCTGTTTCTACACCTTGCCTTTCTGGTGATCCACCAAAGGTTCCTCTCTGAGTCGCATGCCCTTTTCTTTTTCTACCCGTTTGAGCTTGCTGTATGACATCAAACACCTTTCAACCTCAGTGTCAATCAATGTCTCCTGTGTAAGACATCTCCCATTGCAGCCTTGAGGTAAAAGCTTCTTGCTTTTCCTCTGTGTTTTACTGCCTGCTCTGTGACTTCAGGGGTGGAGTCAGCACTTGCTTGGGAGTGGCTGACCTCATCCAGGCAGGAACCCTTCCGCTCAATCAGATAGACTGAGGGAGGGAGAGGGGGAGGGTCTCCGCCTCCTCCAGTGGAGAGTATCAGCTCATTCACGCTTCCGGCAGCCTTGGGGAGCGGTTGTCCCTGTCCTAATAAAGCTTGTTCAAGCCTGGCCAGGCGGGCGGCTACTGAATCCTTTTGTTCAGCTTTATCTAGCCCTTTCCCTCCCCCGGTGTTCTCATGGCACTAAGGACGCTGGGTGCGGTCCTGTGTGCCTGCTTTGGAACGGGGCTTAGCCAGCTCAGGAGCCTGTGCTCCTTCGAGCAGGGGGGAATTAACCCTGCTGGCTCTGACAGCGAACACAGTTGCTTTAACAGCTTTTTGCTCAGAGCGACTTTGGACATCATACTCCCAGGCTTTCTGCACGAATCTCTTAATATCAGTCATTTTCATGGTCTGTGCATCTGTATGCATTAAGATCATCTTTCTGACTGATGGGTGGAGATTCGCAATGAATAAACCCTTGAAATGTGTGTTCTCTTCGCAACCCTCATCATTTTGCCCTGCAAAATAAGTTCATCTAAGTCTCTCGTAATATTCACGAGGGGACTCTGCTCTCTCATGCTTAATGTTAAGGGCGGCGGCTATCGCGGCAGTCGGGTCAATAAACGCACTGTATTCTCGGATAAGTGCTTGACACAGCTCTTCAAAGTCATCACAGACTTTCTTCATCTGCCTAGCCATCCACTCATGTACAGCTCTGCTGCTAGTTTTCCTGACCAGAAACACTTTCTCCTGTTCTGTGGCGTTTGGCAGGTACTGCAGGGTATACCTGAGGTCTTGAATATAACTCTCGATATTATTCTCTGACAGTGCAGGGTCGAATCTCTCCATGTCCTTCGCTAGCTCTCTCAGAGAATGGAGGTTTATTCTCCTAGCTTCTCCGCTGATGGAGATATGACGGAGATCGTGGTCAGACCTGTCGCTGCTAGAGAGAGTGCTTAATAGCGACTCGAATTCAGACCTTTTAGCAACCATCGTTAAACTTAAAGAGTATTACTTTTAAGTACGAAATCACAGTTCTACCACAGAAAACCACAAGATCAAGTATGCAATCAACCCAGTAGATCGCAAAAGATCACAAAACAATGAAGCACTGCTTAAAGAGCAAGGGGAACTTTTTTCCTTTCGGCTTTCAGCACACTGTATTGTCGAGTATGAAACCCGTGGTGTTTTATATTGAATTATTCCGCTTGGTTGACTCATTTCAGTCTTACCATAGCCTGTCCAGGGACACCAATAAATGTACTGTGCTCTCTGATGGCACCAGTTTTGTAGGGTTTGGGCATTTACGGGGACATTTATTAATTGTAGCCATAAATCACAAAATGATTCTTTTGATGGCCTTAGAATCCAACCATGGGATATAACTCAAACAACGCACACACACACGGGTACTAATACACGAGGATACATTTATTAATACATAAAATATGCATATAAACCTAACAGATCTTATCGAGAGGGTTATCAGAATACAAAAGGTATATATACAATCAATTACAAAGAGTTACAGATGCAGCCATTCAAAGTGCGCGGTACAGACACGTACCGGAGGTAATTGGCTACGGCATCGTGCATCGTGACGCGCAATGACACAAAATACCGCGGTGCGTGATTGGTTGACCGACAGGGGCACTCGTGGTCCGTTGGTCTGTTGTAGAAAGACTTACTGTAAACGTCTTTACTGTGCCCGTTGTAGATATTGAATGTTACCACTGAAGGGAAATCTTAGTAGCTGAGCATAAAAAGAATAGGAGCATACTGTAACGCGTGTGAAGGCCATAAACGATATTAATTTTGGAACATAAACATACAGTATATAGCTGGTCTTGGTACTTTAAAGAAAAAAATACACACCAGTATTCCATTTCTCCCTAAACATTGTAAGCTTCGAAGTCTTTAACGTGATACCGGAGTCAACAAGCATACTTTTAGAATTTGATTAAAAGGGAATATAATATGGAATCGCGTATCTCAAGAATTTAATAACGGTATGATTACATCCGTTTGCTGCGACTGGGCTGTGTAGGGCTGTTTCGCCTGCCTGTTCATGCGAGCTGTCTTGTAGCCTACTGGTCTAGGTGCGTGACTACCAACTGACAGGTTGTGTGTTTGAATCCAGCTGGTGCTGGACATTTCATTTTTATTTATTTATTTTTTAATCGCGTAACATAAACATATTACCGTATGCAAACTACTGTATACAGTATGTATATGTATATTTAATGTCTTAACTGTGCCCGTTTAATTGAATTTAAAAAAATTATTTAACACGAACATTAAGCTGTTTACATCTTCCGCCTGAGAACAGTCACCCGTTGCTACCCAACGCAGAAACACAGCCACTAACTAGCAAAGAGAGGACATTAGCTACCCAATATGATAAAGAAATAAATGATTATTTTGTTTATTTCTTTTGCACATTTATTTGAACATTTCCATCGATTGTACAAGCACTTGGAAACTGTCCAATCCCTAGTTCATCAGGCATTTTACCGGTCTGGCGCCGGTCTGTGTCTTCCAGGATATAATGCCAGCGAACTCTTGTTTTTATGTCCACCATAACAGACAATCTCCTTTGCTTTTAACCGAGCATTTAATAATTTCCTAAAATGAAAATGATTTACTTTATTTCCCTCACGGGATCAATAAAATTATCTATCATCTGTGTAAACTATGGGACAGAATTCTGGGGTCTCCCCATACCAGAGATTATGGTAGGGCTTCAGAATGGTGATTGGCTGACACCATCTGACACCCCTCTGATTGGAGAAAAAAGACGTGCTGGTTTGCTATACATACTGTACCAGGAAGAGGATTTCTTTCTATTCAAAACGTGTATTTTAAAAGTTTAAGAAGTAAAAACCTTACAGCGTACACAGATTTCTAAACTGATCAGGATCGTTATCTTTGTCTTATGCATAATAATGTTCACCGCTCTGTCCAGCAAATTAATAATAAACTTTATTTTATATAGCGTTTTAAACGAATAAGTAATTAGATTGCTCATAAACCTAATCACTTGCTTTTTCTTTTTATTTAGGCTCAGATTTCAACTATAGATCGTATTATTAATAACCATAATAACAACCAACCAACAAAAACAACCATATAAACATAATACCAACCAAAAACATAGATAACAACCACAATACAAAATCAAATATATCAAACCATTTTACTCTCGCAAAGTCCTCCAATTATCATAATCCCGCCCCTTATCCCTCCCATCCCAGTTTATCCTGTTTATCATAAACAAAATCCACCTCAATTTTCAACATAAAGCATTACACAAAATCAATACCTCAACACTCCATACTCAACAACGATAATTCACAAACAGCCAGAACATGTAACTACACATTCCCAAACAGACCTAATTTCCATGGCCCCGCCCCTTATGCAAAACCAACATCCCTCCCCTGTTCTCTCTCTCCCCTGGCGGTTGTAATTGTTTTTATTTTCAAATAAATTTTAGCAAAGTCATGTATTTTAAAAATCTTAAGATTTTTATATTTATGTCTTTATTTAGTGGTTTCATTAGTGACAAAGGCTAAACTTTCTTGGAAAAATGTCTTTTATGTAAACCATGTTTGCTATTAATTCATTCAGGGCTAAAATATGTTCATTGTCTTCTAATGAAAGAAGGGTTCCTTTCGCCGTAGTCGGGTTGAAATTAGAAGCTTGCCACGCCCAGACTGTTACACCAACGCATTAGCATGTTAAAGCGATTTCATTGAGGAGCCTAGCCTTTAACTAGTAAGTACTGTACTTACTGGGTTTTTGAGGGGGGGGAGGTGTCTTTCGCTGGAAATCTCGCCTCCTACTTTGAAAATACCCGTGAAACCGGTTCAATTCGTCACAGCCAGCACTCCTGCAGAGAGGGGGGTTGTACTTGCAGTGTATACAGTACACGCGTTATGCTCTTCGTTAATGTCTAAGCCGGAACATATTATTATATCTCATTTTGTATTTCTTAAAAAAAAAATCGTTTTCCCAGCCTAACAGTATTGTTTTTAACCTGTAAAGCGCTTTGAAGAGCCACCTTTAAAGGCGCCATATACAATAAAGTTCATTATTATTACTATTGTAAATTTGCTGGACAGAGAGGTGAACATTATTACACAGAAGACAAAGATAGCGATTTACGTCGCATTGTGTATCGTGCTGGTTTAATACAGTTTTAAATAATTAAAAGTCTAAACAGTATCAGCTTTATTTATGGGTTTTAATTAAAGGTGATTTAAACGCGATTTAAATCAATATAAATGTTTATATTGTAACGCATAGGTGACTATTCATTGTTATTAAAATGACTTAAATTCGATCATGTTGTGATATTTAGAAATATACATTTGTTTGGTGCGAGTGAAGTTTTATTTAATCTCTGAGCCATACTGATTCTTCTGGAAGCCAGTTTCCGCCAGGGAGTAAAAAACAAACACACTATGGTATTCTCTCCAATGCAGTGCAGTTAAAAACATACCTCTGATGCTGCTCCTAAATGAATATCGTTTATGACCATCAGAAGCTTTATGCTCCTTTTCTTTTTTCCAGTGGATTGAACAGGGAGAGGCATTTCATGATGTACTTTTCACTGATGAAAGAACAGTGGCTCTGGAACAGTTTTCAACCATGTCGTTTTATACAAAGGGGAGATATGTACACGTTACTGAAGCTAAAAGATTAGCCTTTGTCACTAATGTAACCACTAAATAAAGACATATAGAAATCCCTACGTTACAGACTATAACAGAATATGGCTGGTATTGGTAGTTTAAAGAAAAAATACACACCAGTATTCCACTTTCTCCCTAAACATTTTAAGCATCAGAGTCTTACATGTGGTTATTTCGGAAACGTTTGTACGTGCTCCTTCTGACCATGTTACTGTTTACTGTTACTGACCATATTAAGTTTAAGTGCCTGTGGGCCGTGCCAGGCCACCACTGCATCACGCCACACAGCTGCCAGCACACCTCACCGTACCAGGCCACCACTGCGTCACACCACACAGCTGCCAGCGTACTTCACCGTACCAGGCCACCACTGCGTCACACCACACAGCTGCCAGCGCACTTCACCGTGCCAGGCCACCACTGCATCACACCACACAGCTGCCAGCGTACCTCACCGTGCCAGGCCACCACTGCATTAAACAGCTGCCAGCGCACCTCACCGTGCCAGGCCACCACTGCGTCACACCACACAGCTGCCAGCGCACTTCACCGTGCCAGGCCACAACTGCGTCACACCACACAGCTGCCAGCGCACCTCACCGTGCCAGGCCACCACTGCATCGCACAGATGCCAGCGCACCTCACCGTGCCATGCCACCAGCTGCGTCAAACCACACAGCTGCCAGCGCAACTCACCGTGCTAGGCCACCACTGCATCACACAGCTGCCAGCGCACCTCACCGTGCCAGGCCACCACAGCGTCACACCACACAGCTGCCAGCGCACCTCACCGTACCAGGCCACCACTGCGTCACACCACACAGCTGCCAGCGCACTTCACCGTGCCAGGCCACCACTGCGTCACACCACACAGCTGTCAGCGCACCTCACCGTGCCAGGCCACCACTGCATCACACAGCTGCCAGCGCACCTCACCGTGCCAGGCCACCACTGCGTCACAACACACAGCTGTCAGTGCATCTCTACATACCCGACCACCACTGCATCACACAGCTGCCAGCGCACCTCACCGTGCCAGGCCACCACTGCGTCACATAGCTGCAAGCGCACCTCACCGTGCCAGGCCACCACTGCATCATACAGCTGCCAGGGCACCTCACCGTGTCAGGCCACCACTGCGTCACACATATTTCAGCGCCATATATTTCATGGATATTATGGAATATAATGGATGGATATCTTAGTTATCTTTCTAGTTCACAGGTTTGCATGCATAATTTAATTTTGAAAGCCACTGAGACATCAGGTACTACTGTTGTATTTATGAAAAAGAAACAAAACAAAAAACATACTAACAACTGTGCCATCCTACTCCTTAGTTAATACATTTTATTATTCATAAACAGTTAACATTGTTAGCAAAATATTATGAATTATATTTAACCCTATTTTTTCTTTAGTTTTGTATTTAACTTATTATATGATAGTCAGACTTAATGTATATTTGAACAATGAAAATATATTTTTACAAGATTTTACATTAAGCACTTAAAATTAATATGGTTAATAATAGTAAACTGTAACATGCTGTAACAAGATCGGTTAAACTGCAAAGAAAATGCTTTCAGAGAAAATGTTTCAGGTGTGAAGAACATAGATCTCCAATGCAATTTCAACCAAACCTGTTCCCAAACACCCTGCCCCCACTACCATTAGAATATACACAAACATTTTAGCGTTTCATTCTGAGCAGAAGACCCTCACACCTGAAGAGTGCTGGCTGTGACGAATTAAACCGGTTTTACAGGTTTCAATCACAGACCATGTGACATGGGAGTCAGGAAACTACAGTAACACACAACCAAAATCCGCAATATGGAAACAGAACCTGTGTAATTGTTGATAGATGATGTACTCTTAACATTTTTACAAGACGAACTACAACATTTAAAAAATGACTTGTATGTACTTGATATCTCTAATCAATCCACGGGTCCCAGCACAAAACGAAACTAAAACGCATACCGTTTCGCGCTTCTTATTAGTTGCTCTAAAGTAATTTGACCGTATGAAATGCATAATATAAACCTAGAAACATATAGGTGAGCAGTACTTAAGCACTGTAGTATCGGTGTTAAGACATACCTCTCAAATACTGTAAATCAAGTTAAAAATATCTCAAGACCGATTCTGGTCATAATGAAACCATGTTTCGTGTATGTTTTCTTTTTCATCTTGAAATAACTCATTGTCCGTTGCAATTCTTTTGCAACATGAATATAGTTATATCGTTATTAATTTCTTGAGATACGCGATTCCATATTATATTCCCTTTTAATCAAATTCTAAAAGTATGCTTGTTGACTCCGGTATCACGTTAGTTAAAGACTTCGAAGCTTACAATGTTTAGGGAGAAATGGAATACTGGTGTGTATTTTTTTCTTTAAAGTGCCGATTCCTGGAACACCCCTCTGAAGTGGTTCCATAAAATCTGGTATACGGAAAAGAAAGCATTGATAAATACAAGTGTCTTTTAATACACTCTTTGCTGTGCTCTTGAGGATCCTTGTGATATTTTAAGCTCTAGTTGAATGATAGGTGTCGCATTTTAAATCATTTTCGTAGTTAGAAATTATGAAACGCCCTGTTAAAAGCAAGGAAGTTTTTATGCCTGTTGAAGTAAAACAAAATGCCTGACAAAGTATGGCTTGGACAGATTCCAAGTGCTTGTACAAATGTGCTAAAGAAATTATATTTTGAGTATACAGCTTGTCCAAAGTCATCCATTATTAATACTATTAGTAATATCTTCAGTAAAGGTTTTGATGCATAAATATTTCTGATAAAGGTAGGTTGTGTACTTTTGTCCAACTGAGCAATCTTGCTTTCATAAAATATACCAACATTTTAATGACTGATGATTAACATGCTGTAATACACAGTTCAAAATTAAAGGCTCAAATGCTGTACATGAGAGGTTAAGCTCCCCCTGGCGGTTTTACAAGGCGACGCCGGATAGTTAGTCACGTGACACACGTGAACTGCGTGATACCCCGGTGGGCGTGTCGCGGTATGCCGCGAAATACCTCACCCATTTTGAATGGCTGCATCTGTACATATATCAAGAGGACATAAGTTCAGTATATCAGTCATTTAGACCATTTCATAAAGTGAACTTGGTTACAACTTCTACATTAGATACTGAAAACAAGTACATAACTCTTAGGAATTAAGTTGATATCAACAGGTTGGGATAACATTTGAATTCTCAAGCTGTAATGCATTGAAGTTGAATACTCATCCAATCTCTGGGGATTCAGATCTCCTGCGGGCTCTTTGGCTCGGTGCCAGGCTGTGCTGTGCTGCAGATGCTCACTGACCGGCTAGTTAGTGTTGGCTTTAACAAGCAAAGTTTGTGCACAGGAGAAAAATTGACTGTGGGTCCCAGCAAGTCAGGAAGAGGACCGGTTCATTCAGCTGATTCAGCTGTCCACAGTTCCGACCTGTTCACGAGGCTTGCTGCTGGTGCTAACCTCAGGTGGATCCTCTGGTTACTCTCTGGCAACCTCCGCTCTAGACTCTTAGAACAAAGGAAAGTTCTGGCACTCGGACACACTGGCCGTTCCGTGGTTGTCCGGGCTGAGTCTCAGGATGGCGCACTGCGCGAATGTCCTGCCCTTGGGAGCCTTTTGCTCCTGGGCTGTCCTGCCCTGGAATTCTCCTTTGAATTCCCTTTAGAAAAGTCCACGGAATAGTCTCTCAGGCCCTCTGTGTTGCCTGTTTTTACCTGGAGGAACTTCAGCTCGTTCATTGGCTGAAAGTTCCATGGGCATCAGAGTCCCACGTGGGTTACTCAGCCCTACCAGTCCCTGATTGGTTGATCAAGGTGAGATATGAGTCACTTACTCCTGACACTTAGGAATGCAGTCCAGATTTCCATCTGGCACACCCTACACAGATAGGCGCCAATGGATGACCATTGATCATGATAGTCAGGCTTAGCTAAGTGCATCCCCATTTGGGAGCTGTCCCTTAACAAAAGAAAACATCTTTAAATCAGCCTGCATGAGTAGTTTCTCTGTAGCTGCACCACAGAGATGAACAGAGAGATGGGGCCTCATTTGGAAAAGCACGGCAACACTTAATTCTGTCTTATTAACAAGCATTGCCGATACAAGTGAAAGACCAGGTACTGTAAGCTTTTAAGCGCAGGAGGCGCCCTATCCCCGCTCGCTCGCTCATTCCCCTGTTCACACGTGCAGTGCGGCTTTTCCGTCTGTTTATTTGTCAGCTTTGGCGAGACAGGAGTGCTTGTGTATTAGCGTGAGCGTTTTTTATTCTGATCATGAACAGTTTTAGGTTTATCGCCAGCTGAAAAGAGACACAGCGCTTCCGCTGTGGAGACTTGTACGGCTGGCGTTCTGGGAGTCGCGTTTTTCAGAATTGTATTGAGATCGTTTTCCACAGAGCTCAGATGTCAAAACACAGCAGCAGCTCTCCATAGCGATCCTCTATAGCGCCCTTTCTCCCACAGCTCCGTCCTCATTGGAAGGAAGCAAGAGTGAAAGGCTAAAGTGAAATAGAGCGGGGACGAAGGCAGTGAAGAGAGAGAACGTGGGAAGAAGAGAAAAACGCAAGGGAAAAAAAGCAGCGTCGTAAAAGAGGTGACGGAGCTGTCCTCTCTATAAGAAGGGAGCCAGTGAGCCTTGCTCTCGCTTACAGCCACACGTCCTTGAGCACGCCTGATCTCGTCTGATCTTGGAAGCTAAGTAGGGATGGGCTTGGTTAGTACAGATGCAGCCATTCAAAATGTGCAGGCGATACCGCATTATTTTCCGGTACGCTGTACGCAGTCTACCGCGAGTTACCGGTAAATACCGCTAGCAAAATAATAGTATCCGGAATTTCCGCAAGGTGGAGCTAATAAAGCTCAACCTCTCATGTTTGAGCTGTAGCCATCAAAGTCTTTAACGAAGATTTTACTAATAGTATTAATAATGAATGACCTTGGACAAGCTGTAAGTGTAAACTCAAAGTATTGTCCTGGTCCACATTATTTTTTTCATTGACCATCTTTGTAAAAGTAACACCACAGCATTTCGCAATCACGCATTTGTTTCCAATCATGCAAAGTACAGTAATTTTTGAGAATCGATTCACCATGCCTTTCACATGCTCATAAAAGAGATTGATTTAGGAACATAAACATATTACCGTATGCAAACTGTACTGTATACAGTATGTATATGTATATTTAATGTCTTAACTGTGCCCGTTTAAGTATTGAATATTTATATGGAATTTTACCACTGAAGGGAAATCTTAGTGCCTGAGCATAAAAAGAATAGGAGCATACTGCAATGCGTGTGAAGGCCATAAACGATATTAATTTTGGAACATAAACATACAGTATATGGCTGGTCTCGGTACTTTAAAGAAAACATACACGAAACATGGTTTCATTATGACCAGAATCGGTCTTGAGATATTTTTAACTTGATTTACAGTATTTGAGAGGTATGTCTTGACACCGATACTATGTAAATACTGCTCATGTATATGTTTCTAGGTTTATATTATGCATTTCATACGGTCCAATTACTTTTGAGCAACTGATAAGAAGCGCGAAACGGTATGCCCAGGGCGTTCTAGTTTTCGTTTTGTTTTAATGCAGTGCAGTGGATTGATTAGAGATATCAAGTACATACAAGTCATTTTTTAAATGTTGTAGTTCGTCTTGTAAAAATGTTAAGAGTACATCATCTGTCAACAATTACATAGGTTCTGTTTCCATATTGCAGATTTTGGTTACGTAATATTATTTTCTAATTTCACGTTGTGAATATATGATTTGGGCAAAGAGAGCCGCAAAGAAGTACATTATGGGTTGTTGTTTTTTTTTGCAGTTTTATCTAGAACAAGCGATGCTTAAACCTTTGTCTGATTCTTGTGAAACTATCCACACGACAGTTACAGTACCTAGAAGTTGACTTCAGTGATGTCACTGATGGGATGTTTCTAAAAATCCATCCTCTGTAAAACGTCTTCTCTAGTTGTCCTGCATATGTATTCGCTAATGAAGCCGTGTGTTCTGAGCCTGGTTCTCTACACTTCTGTATGAACCAGCTTAGAGGGCTAAAGACAGCTTGTGTTTAAATTGAGTGTAAGGTAATTTATGCTTCTAAAGTCATGGTCAGCATTTATTATTGTACTGTGCTGTAAACTTGTTCTGTGCCTAATTACATTATTTTATAACTTTATCAAATCTGTACATTGTCTGTCGATAATGTTTCTGTAGTGCTTTTTAAGCCCTCAGCATGTGACTGCACTGGTGGTGCTGTGGGTTAGTTTCCTGACTCCCATGTCACACGGTCTGTGATTGAATCCCATGTAACTATGACTTTATTTTTTAACAAACATTTCTTTGAAAAAATGAAACGTTTCCCTTTGTCAGAGATTAAATAAAACCTCACTCGCACCAAACAAATTTATATTTCTAAATATCACAACATGATCGAATTTAAGTCTTTTTAATAACAATGAATAGTCACCTATGCGTTACAAAATAAACATTTATATTGATTTAAATCGCGTTTTGATTTAAATCGTAAACGCGTGTTTAAATATATGTGTTTAAAGGCGAAATATAAAAGCGCTGATTCTTATGGAATGTGTTCGGCTGGGGATTCAAAAAATTAATTTTTTTTAGTCGCGTATCTAAGGAAAATAGCAGTATAACGTTGTTCATGCACATCATTATACAGTATCTCATTTTGTATTTCTATAAAAAAAATTGTTTGCCCAGCCACTATTGTTCTTATTGTTTTTATCCTGTAAAGCCCTTTGAGGAGCACAGCTTTCTCACCACTTAGATTACTTTTTGACACCTTACACAAAGCAGAAACTGATTGTATTTTCCGATGACATACCGTACAAGTGCAAAGATTACAGATTTTAATCGTCTTTTTTTCTGAAGCAGGGAAAATCTGATCATGTTTCTCTATAACAATAATAAAAAACTTTATTTTACGTATCACCTTTAAAAGTGGCATCTCAAAACAATACAGTAGATGTAAACCACAGATTACAAGGTAAATACCCAGACAAACGCAAACGCGTTTTTAATAAAATGCTTTCATTCATTCAACAGAGAGAGCGCAAAACCTGGGTGTAACAGCTGTTCCTTTTTCTGTTCACTCGCTCTCTGAGATACATGGGAATCCAGGCTTTTTTATCAACACTTTCTTTTCCGTATACCAGATTTTATGGAACCACTTCAGAAGGGTGTCAGCCAGTCAGATTCCAGGAATCGGTACTTTAAAGGAAAAATACACACTGGTATTCTATTTCTCCCTAAACATTTTAAGCATCGAAGTATTTAACTAACATGTGAAATAGAGTGTGAAAAAGTGGTAGTTTTACGCTTTTCTGCTAATATAATATGGAATCGCGTATCTAAAGAATTTAATAACGATATGATTATATTCGTGTACTGCGACAGGGCTGTGTAGGGCTGTTTCACCTCTCTCTTCATGCGACTGTACCAGGAAGAGGATTTCTTTCTATTCGAAACGTGTATTTTAAAAGTTTAAGAAGTCAAAAACTTACAGCGTACACAGATTTCTAAACTGATCAGGATCGTTATCTTTGTCTTATGCATAATAATGTTCACCGCTCTGTCCAGCAAATTAATAATAAACTTTATTTTATATAGCGTTTTAAACGAATAAGTAATTAGATTGCTCATAAACCTAATCACTTGCTTTTTCTTTTTATTTAGGCTCAGATTTCAACTATAGATCGTATTATTAATAACCATAATAACAACCAACCAACAAAAACAACCAAATAAACATAATACCAACCAAAAACATAGATAACAACCACAAATACTGTGTTTGCTGTGAACCGATTCGATTTTTAAGAACTTTATTTTCTTTTCACAAAAAAATACAGGACATCACAAATTAGAAAGCTTTACATTAATATACATACTTAAAACAGTATATTTGATCACATCTCATTACATTTTGACACGGTACCAGTTACATAGCAACAATTTCTTTTTTTTGGTGCAATTCACATTCTTTACTTAAACATGATAATGTTTTTCACAGTTTCTTGAGATATTGACCTATGCCCTCTATTTCCCACAGATTTTCTGCTTCCACCCTCCCTTCTCTCCACAGATCTCTGAGGTAATAGTTCTCTCGGGTGATGAACAGGGCCAGGCTACCTGCTGCCTTGACTGGGATCTCGATGCCTTTGAACAGCCCCATGTTCCTCACTCTCCACAGGGCGTCTTTCCCACTGTTCACCACGGCCCAGATCCTGTCAAACACGTCAGGAGGAAGTTTGACCGCAGAGATGCCGTATATGACGAAAGCAGCGGTCAGGGTAAATTGGGGCGAGAGAGCCTGCAACCAATCTTCAAATTGTGCCTAGAAGGCCTTGGCAAAAAAGCAGGACCACAGGAGATGGGTCACAGTCTCCTCCTCGCCGCAGCCCACCCTAACGCAGCGAGGGCTGGGGGTGAGGCCCCTACGGTACAAGAAAGTTCGTACCGGTAAGCACTGGTGGACGACACTCCAGGCTAAATCTCTGTGAATGTTGCACAGAAATTAGAGGATGTGTGTTTCCACACCTTCCTTGTTTGGGCTGATGTTAAAATGCCCACAGGGGTCTGCCTATTGTTCTGGGGTGCAACGAAATCTTCCAGTTTTTGGACGCTGACATCTCGGAGGGGAATATGGCCAATTGGGTGAGATCTTAGAAAACTTTTAACTGTCCCATAAATTGCAGGGCATGTGTCAGAGAGTGGGACGTCCAGCTTGGGTCTGACACCCCACACTCTGAACACCTCCCTACCTACCCAGAGCCTGGAAAAAAAAGTCCAGGTACGCGCTGCAGGTGCTGTTGCAAAGCCTCTCAGCACAGAGGCCAGGAAAATGCACAGCAGCTTCGTAGCAATATCTGGGACAGACTTCCCCCCTGAGGGTAGCGGCCTGTACATTATTTCCCTTCTGAGTCTTTCCTGCTTCCCACCCCATAGAAATTGAAACATCAATCTCCTCAGCACCGCCGCAACATGGTGTGGGATTGGGAAGGTAGAAGCCAGAAAATTCAAGACAGGCAAGAGCTCGGCTTTGATGACCAGCACCTTCCCTGTCATGGTGAGGTCTCGGTCCTTCCAGTGCATCAGTTTTTTGTTTAAGATTGGCAATTTGTTCTGCCAATTTACTGTTCCCATCTCTTCTCCAAAATACACCCACAGGACCTTAATTCTCTTCTCTTGCAGCCTGAGATCATGTCCTTCTTTTGGCTCCCTCCAGTTCTGACAAAAAATCTTACTCTTAGATTTGTTAATTTTTGCAGAGGAAGCCAAAGAGAAACGATCACAGCACTGCAGAGCTCTGCTAATTGAGGCATTGTCAGAGAGGAGCAGGGTGACGTCATCCATGTATAGAGATGTCTTTACCTCTCCTCCCCCACTTCCAGGCACTGGTATCCCATTAATGGCCTGATCCTGACGCAAGGCACAGGCTAAGGGCTCCATAGCCAAAACGAATAACAAGGGGGATAATGGGCAGCCCTTCCTCACCCTGAACAGACTTCAAAGGGGCATGATCTATTGCCATTAACCATGACTCTGCTGTTGCTACCTGTGTACAGCAGGTTAATTCACTTTCTCATGATGGGGCCAAACTTCATGTGCTCAAGTACCGATGTTAAGTACTGCCGGTTTAGGCGGTCAAAGGCCTTTTCTAGGTCTACACCTAAAATGCACAGAGGGAGGGAGCGATCCTCTGAGTACAGACAGACATCCCTCAACAAGGCCAGGTTGTCGCTCATCAGGCGTCCTGCTATCCCACAAGTCTGTTTTTTCCCTACCAGTGAGGCCACTACATTTTGTAGGCGCAGGAAAAGGGCTTTGGACAGGATCTTAGTGTCCATGCCTAACAGGCTGAGGGGTCTCCAGTTCTTTATGTCATTATTTGCTCCTTTCTTAAACAAGAGAGAGATAGTGCCTTCTCTTAAGGAGTCAGGCAGCAATTCTGTCTTATAGCTTTCCTCGAATAGGAGCAGTAGCGGATCCTGAAGCAGATCCCAAAAGGTGCAATAAAATTCTTTAGTAAGCTCTCCATAGCCTGTCTCAGCTCTTCTACTGTCAAATCCCTCTCGAGTACTTCCCTAACTTCTTCATTCAAAACTTTTTCTAGCTTTGAGGTAAAAAAATGAATTTCTTCATCCTTTACCTCTGTAGAGATGTACAGTCTTGAGTAGAAGGCCTCGGTGCAGGAGAGGATAGCACTCTGCTCTGTTCTCTCTCTTCCCTCCTCATCAACTACACATTCCATGACAGACTTGGAGTCTACCACTTTCCTGAAAAAGAAGCTTCTCATTTTCTTCCAAGAACTGCACTCTGCTTCTTAACAGCACTCCTCGACTACTTTCTTCCACTATGCTCCGGACGTCCTTTTTTAAAAATGTGATATCCTCAAGCACATCGAAGCCACTGTGCAGCATCGTGTAGAGACGCTGCAGCTGCCTCTGTTTCCTGGCTAGCACTCCTCTCCGTCTGGCAGCAGCCTTCCTTCCCTCAGCCATGAAAAAGGCCTTTGTCCTCACCTTCACCTCCTCCCACCACTCTCCTACTGACCCGTACAGACACTGCAAGGACAGCCACTGTGATAGTTTCTTCTTGTAGTGGGATACTACCCCCTCGTTCTCTAGCAGCTTTGTGTTGAGTTTCCAGAGGCCTGGGCCAAAGACAGTCCCGCCCTGGAGTTCCACTCTACACCCTAAAGCCTGATTATCTGAGAAGAAGACAGGCTGAAGAGTGACCCCAACAACTGTCACTCTCTGTGAGACAAAGCAATAGTCAATTCTGGAGCTGCTATTCCTCCCTGACCATGTATATCCTGCTGTTGTAGGATAATACATTTATATGTGTCTGAGAGTTTAAAGTCTTGAACTCAGTTTTGCAGGGCCAGTGAGCTGGAATCCAATTTTATCGGAGAGCTAGACTGCCTGTCTGTGTGCTCTAAGATACAATTAAAATCCCCTTCCACTATCACGTCTGTGCTACTTAACAATAGGGGAGAGAGTGCTTTGAGTAGCTCCACCCTTCCTCCAACATCAGTAGGACAATACACATTGATTAGCCGCAGGTTAACGGTCCCCCATTCCACATCCACACACAGCAACCTGCCATCTATGACCCTCTGAATACTTTTCAATTTGAATGCCCATCCTTTGAAAAGAATGGCCACGCCAGAGGCTCTGTTGTTATTGTCCCCTGACCAAACAGAAGGCCCTTTATCCCACCTATCTTCAAAGCTTTTATACCTCTCTTGATAGGCTTAAGCACACTCCTGCAACATCAACACATCTCCCTCTCTCTGCTGGAGGTAATCAAAGACAGACTGGCATTTAACTCTGTCATTGATACCTCTGGTGTTAAGAGAAATTATGTATAGAGCCATATCACATAAGAAAGTGGAACCAGTCTTTACAAAACACATTTCTCTTCTGTCTCACCTGTTACCTTCTTCTTTTTCTTTTTCTTTTTACCAATTTCCTGCCAGCCATCCTCTGAATGAGCCTTCATCAGGGTGGCAGCAGTCAAAGCGTTCAGGGAGTCCATCTCAAGGAAGGGGGTAGAGGGAGGGGTGGAGGGGTTCCAGCTGTCCCCATCGCCATGCTCTCCTTCCTCCTCGCTCGGGGAGAAAATAGAGTCATTTTTCCTTTTCCTCAAGTCCAGCTCCTGGGAGCACTGAGGGGAAAGGGGTGCAGCCGATGCACCAGTCTCCTCTTCCCCCTCACCCACCAGCTGCTGTAGATCCTCCGTGATGGACTGAATGGAGGAGAGGAGGGCATCTGTAGCACTTGCAGAGTCTGAGAAAAGTAGCTCCGCTGGATCCTGGGTATCCTCGCTGGACCCGCTCCACCGGGGGGCCCCACACTGGCCCTCGTTCTGAGGAGCAGGAGTGGGGGAGGGGTCCTTGCTGTTCTCAGGGGTTTTTAAACCCTCGTGCTTGTCTGGCGCAGTCTGCGGTTGAGGGGGCGTAGTGGATTTCTCTTCCACCGGCCCCGGAGCCACAGCAGGACTGATCCTGGCTGGAGGCTGAGACTCTTTGTCCAACAAGGGTTCTTTGTTTGACTTGTTGTTTGCTTTGGATTTTCGGGCCGGTTTGGCTGAAACAAGCACTGCCTCATCCTTTCTCATTTTGAGTTTATTGGCGTAGGCGTGAGGGCAGTTCTTAAAAACGTGTCCTTCCGAGCCACATAAATTGCACTTTGGCAGCATTGAACAGTCAGAGGCTAAATGTCCCTGTTTGCCACAGGTCTTGCAGCATTTCACAGTGCAGGACGATGCCAGGTGTCCCACAGCTCCATAGCGCTGACACACCTTTGGTTGTCCCACATAAAAAACATAGCCTTTGCAGGCACCCAGCCACATTGTAGAGGGCAGGTGCCTTAAGCCTCCATTTACATTGTCCGGTAGCAAGCGAACCTCGAATTTCCTTGCTACTGTTTTTATACCGTCAACATCTCTAACCTCAGTTCCATGGTGGACGGTGCAGTACTGGTTAAGCCAGGTGTGAATGTCCTCTGACTTTGCCAGTTCCGAGAACATAACAACATGCACCGTTTTCCTCTCTCTCTGTGTCAGAGGCTGCAAGTTGATCTTCTCAAGGGCAGGAACTTTCCCTCTTTTTGCCTCAAACACATCCACACATTGTTCAAACAGAGAATAGGTAGCAAAAACAACCTCAAATGCTTTCTATCCTGGGAGAGCGAAGATGAAATCCAAGTGCCGAGGTTCAAAGCCAAGTTCCTTCTGCAACACTTTTCTGCTGAACTGCATACAATCCATTAAGAGGTCATCCAAAAGCTCAAAACGCACAGCATTCTTGCGGGATCCAAAAGGTGCCGTTTCTTAAACTGCAAAACAAACACTGCTTCCACAAAACAAGAAAACAATCCAACTACTCCACCTACAAGCTGATCAAGGTATCTCCCCTGCCAGGTAAGTATGAGCTGTACAAGCCCCTGCAAGCGGCTCGCACCCAGAAGCACAAATCGCGCAGCCTTGGCCAGCTCTTCGCCCCGCACGCCACCGCTTCCTGCTGGGCCCACTCTTTCGCACACTCACACGCCACACTAACACTCAAAAGGGTGAGCAAAACGAGAAAACGAGCGCGCCGTTTCCTACACATCTGCAGTCGCCAATGCGCATTCGCAGCATGTCCCGGGATGCAATTCGGCCTCATTTGCATAACACCAGGCCCGCAAATCGCTACGCAAGCTCGCGTCGTGCGCCTGCCACGCACCGAACAAACACCGGAGCCTTTTCAGCAATTTCCAAAAAATGGGCCTGCTCGCCTGCCCACAAGGCTCCGTCTCTTACCCGCTCTCCAGAGCCTGCTGCCTTCTGTGCTGTTCTCTTGGCACCGCTGCAGCGCACACAACTCCGCCGAAAGTTTCCACGCTCCGCCGCAGGGAAGGCTCGCTCCGTGCGCACACGTCCTTTCAATGCCAGTTCAACAAGTGCTCCGCATTAGCAGCGTCGGGGCTCCGGCGTGTCGCACCTCACCTCACCTCGCACAGCCCCCTCCTCGAATGTCTGGCGCTGGGCATGCCCCGCTCTCCTCCACCTTATCTTATCGCGTGTGACCACCGACAATGGCCACAATACCGGGGAATGGCACCTGTAAAGTGTTAATTGGGGCACAGGAACAGCCCGTCTCGTCTCGGGGGCCGGCTTCAAAGACAATACAGCAAACACAGCGGGGTGGGGGAAGTAGACGACACGACACATGCAGGTACATTCAGCTCCGGTGGGAATGAGTCATTTGTCGGTCTTTTCAAGTGCTGGGAGCCGAGTAATCCTTCACTTGTATCGTTTCTCCCCAGTGACTAGAGCTCACCCTGCGACTCTCGACTGGGCTCACCCACGGCAGCCCAGCAGGTGTGAGCCTAGCCGGCACCCGGATGGGAGATTCCCCCCGGAAAAGCTCAGGTTGCTGCTGCTCCTACAAGAGGTGTGACTGGGACCAGTAGGGAGCGCCCACCCTGTGGTCTGTGTGGCTTTCTTATGCCCCAGCATCCTGATGGCGACACTCTGCTGCACAAACAGGCGCCGTCCTTCGGGGGAAGCGTAAAACCGAGGTCCCGACCCTCTTGGCCATTAAGAAATCCCAGGGCGTCTCTCAAAAAGAGACTCTGGGGGTGTCTCTCTGGTGTTAGTGTTCCCCTTTACCAATCAGTCGGGGTCTCCTCCTAATCCCCGTCTCATATGTAACAATCAATGACGAGGCCCCCCTGTCCCGCGATATTGTATTTGTCTCCTGGCCGCTGGCTGGCGCCGTGAGATTTAGTACTCGTGCAAGAGACCGGGGGCAAAGCGCGAACGCGGTCCCCCGCCTCCCACAAAGTGTGCGCTCCAGGTTCCCTCTCGGGGCTCTGCAACACAGTGGAAAGGCAGTGAGAAGGAGCCTCTTGCTCTGACGCCGCAAGGCCACAAGAGGGCGGAGCCGCCGCGGGCCCGGCCGACGTGTTGGACTGGTGCGCTTTATGTGCTGAAATAAACACGCGACAGCCCAGAAATGTTTTCAGAGTGCTGTGCACTGGAGGTTTTTGTCTTGTGAAGACTTGCCTTGTGCTCCTCCGTGCAGTTTGTTTGTTCTCCTCCAGTGCGGGACAAGCCAACACAAGGGAGCACATTCGCTAACATCCAGGTACGCAATGCGATTTGGAAAGAGGCTCCTTTCCAAAGAGTTGCACAAGAACGATCCTTCAGTCCCGCTCAGGGGGCACGGAGCCCCAGCCACACACAGCTTCAAGTAGCGAGTCAGGCACCACGGCTTTTGCTTGCGGCCACACCACCCTGAATGTACCTGATCTTGTCTGATCTTGGAAGCTAAACAAGGTTGGGCCTGGTTAGAACTTGGAGACTTCCTGGGAATACCAGGTGCTGCAAGCTCTTGCTCTCTCGGCCAGCAGGGGTCGCCGTTGGTACCGTAGGCTTTGGGAGGAAAACCTGGAGGATGGAAAGGTGATCTATAGCCTCATCTCTAGAGATGTTTTGTTGCTATGGTTATATGTTATATGTTATATGTGGTTATATGTTATATATAAAAAAAAACCCGTTAGTAAAACGAATATCGAAGCTACCTCTAAATCTGCAAATGAAGATGAGTCGATAAACCACTTGTTTTTCGTATAACTATACATATATTCATTTATTACTGATTTCATTCATTGAGCACAGATACAATAGAGGTAAAGCCATTCACTGTTTGACATGTCTGCACTGGTACAGAACCTAGCAATCAGAAAACGGGTGAAACTGTCTTGAGAATTAGCATACAGTACCGAGGCCCCCATGACCAAATAAAGGCTAACCTCGATAATCAGCCTAAATAATGCAGACTACAGCAAAACGACTTTGAAAGGGGAATGATTGTCCAGAAGGAGTAGTGTAACCAGCTTGAAATGCTTCTCCGGACCTCTAACTAAAAGAAACTGGGAACCAGCAGTGGCATCGACTCCTTTCGAACTGGGATCCTATCGCAGCTCGTGGTGTCGTAACTCTTCCCTATCTGATATTGGACCAAGCACATCAGGGGATAGCGCGAACGCAGTCCCCCACTACCAGAAATGATGCAGTCGAGATTCCCACATTTGGGGAATTCGCAGGGGTCAGCACAGCCGGAGTGCAATGGCCGAGCCTCGCTCTGGGTGAACCAATTTCGATTTTTAAGAACTTTATTTTCTTTTCACAAAAAAAATACAGGACATCACAAATTAGAAAGCTTTACATTAATATACATACTTAAAACAGTATATATGATCACATCTCATTACATTTTGACACGGTACCAGTTACATAGCAACAATTTCTTTTTTTCTGGTGCAAATCACATTCTTTACTTAAACATGATAATGTTTTTCACAGTTTCTTGAGATATTAACCTATGCCCTCTATTTCCCACAGATTTTCTGCTTCCTCCCTCCCTTCTCTCCACAGATCTCTGAGGTAATAGTTCTCTCGGGTGTTGAACAGGGCCAGGCTACCTGTTGCCTTGACTGGGACCTTGATGCCTTTGAACAGCCCCATGTTCCTCACTCTCCACAGGGCGTCTTTCCCACTGTTCACCATGGCCCAGATCCTGTCAAACACGTCAGGAGGAAGTTTGACAGGAGAGATGCCATATATGACGAAAGCAGCGGTCAGGGTAAATTGGGGCGAGAGAGCTTGCAACCAATCTTCAAACTGTGCCCAGAAGGCCTTAGCAAAAAAGCAGGACCACAGGAGATGGGTCACAGTCTCCTCCTCGCCGCAGCCCACCCTAACGCAGCGAGGACGCTGACATCTCGGAGGGGAATATGGCCAATTGGGTGAGATCTTAGAAAACTTTTAACTGTCCCATAAATTGCAGGGCATGTGTCAGAGAGTGGGACATCCAGCTTGGGTCTGACACCCCACACTCTGAACACCTCCCTACCTACCCAGAGCCTGGAAAAATAAGTCCAGGTACGCGCTGCAGGTGTTTTTGCAAAGCCTCTCAGCACAGAGGCCAGGAAAATGCACAGCAGCTTCATAGCAATATCTGGGACAGACTTCCCCCCTGAGGGTAGCGGCCTGTACATTATTTCCCTTCTGAGTCTTCCCTGCTTCCCACCCCATAGATATTGAAACATCAATCACCTCAGCACCGCCGCAACACGGTGTGGGATTGGGAAGGTAGAAGCCAGAAAATTCAAGACAGGCAAGAGCTCGGCTTTGATGACCAGCACCTTCCCTGTCATGGTGAGGTCTCGGTCCTTCCACTGCATCAGTTTTTTGTTTAAGATTGGCAATTTGTTCTGCCAATTTACTGTTCCCATCTCTTCTCCAAAATACACCCCCAGGACCTTAATTCTCTTCTCTTGCAGCCTGAGATCATGTCCTTCTTTTGGCTCCCTCCAGTATATTTTGTAGGCGCAGGAAAAGGGCTTTGGACAGGATCTTAGTGTCCACGCCTAACAGGCTGAGGGGTCTCCAGTTCTTTATGTCATTCTTTGCTCCTTTCTTAAACAAGAGAGAGATAGTGCCTTCTCTTAAGGAGTCAGGCAGCAATTCTGTCTTATAGCTTTCCTCAAATAGGAGCAGTAGCGGATCCTGAAGCAGATCCCAAAAGGTGCAATAAAATTATTTAGGGAGCCCGTCAGCACCCGGAGTTTTCCCCTTCTGTAAGCTCTCCATAGCCTGTTTCAGCTCTTCTACTGTCAAATCCATCTCAAGTACTTCCCTATCTTCTTCACTCAAAACGTTTTCTAGCTTTGAGGTAAAAAAATGAATTTCTTCATCCTTTACCTCTGTAGAGCTGTACAGTCTTGAGTAGAAGGCCTCCGTGCAGGAGAGGACAGCACTCGGCTCTGTTCTCTCTCGTCCCTCCTCATCAACTACACTTTCCATGACAGACTTGGAGCCTACCACTTTCCTGAAAAAGAAGCGAGTACACTTCTCATTTTCTTCCAAGAACTGCACTCTGCTTCTTAACAGCACTCCTCGACTACTTTCTTCGGCTATGCTCCGGATGTCCTTTTTTAAAAGGGTGATATCCTCGAGCACATCGAAGCCACTGTGCAGCATCGTGTAGAGACGCTGCAGCTGCCTCTGTTTCCTGGCTAGCACTCCTCTCCGTCTGGCAGCAGCCTTCCTTCCCTCAGCCATGAAAAAGGCCTTTGTCCTCACCTTCACCTCCTCCCACCACTCTCCTACTGACCCGTACAGACACTGCAAGGACAGCCACTGTGATAGTTTCTTTTTGTAGTGGGATACTACCCCCTCGTTCTCTAGCAGCTTTGTGTTGAGTTTCCAGAGGCCTGGGCCAAAGACAGTCCCGCCCTGGAGTTCCACTCTACACCCTAAAGCCTGATTATCTGAGAAGAAGACAGGCTGAAGAGTGACCCCAACAACTGTCACTCTCTGTGAGACAAAGCAATAGTCAATTCTGGAGCTGCTATTCCTCCCTGACCATGTATATCCTGCTGTTGTGGGATAATACATTTATATGTGTCTGAGAGTTTAAAGTCTTGAACTCAGTTTTGCAGGGCCAGTGAGCTGGAATCCAATTTTATCGGAGAGCGAGACTGCCTGTCTGTGTGCTCTAAGATACAATTAAAATCCCCTTCCACTATCACGTCTGTGCTACTTAACAATAGGGGAGAGAGTGCTTTGAGTAGCTCCACCCTTCCTCCAACATCAGTAGGACAATACACATTGATTAGCCGCAGGTTAACGGTCCCCCATTCCACATCCACACACAGCAACCTGCCATCTATGACCCTCTGAATACTTTTCAATTTGAATGCCCATCCTTTGAAAAGAATGGCCAAGCCAGAGGTTCTGTTGTTATTGTCCCCCGACCAATCAGAAGGCCCTTTATCCCACCTATCTTCAAAGCTTTTATACCTCTCTTGATAGGCTTAAGCACACTCCTGCAACATCAACACATCTCCCTCACTCTGCTGGAGGTAATCAAAGACAGACTGGCATTTAACTCTGTCATTGATACCTCTGGTGTTAAGAGAAATTATGTTTAGAGCCATATTACATAAGAAAGTGGAACCAGTCTTTACAAAACACATTTCTCTTCTGTCTCACCTGTTACCTTCTTCTTTTTCTTTTTCTTCTTACCAATTTCCTGCCAGCCATCCTCTGAATGAGCCTTCATCAGGGTGGCAGCAGTAAAAGCTTTCACTGGGTCCATCTCAAGGAAGGGGGTTGAGGGAGGGGTGGAGGGGTTCCAGCTGTCCCCATCGCCATGCTGTCCTTCCTCCTCACTTGGGGAGAAAACAGAGTCATTTTTCCTATTCCTCAAGTCCACCTCCTGGGAGCACTGAGGGTAATGGGGTGCAGCCGATGCACCAGTCTCCTCTTCCCCCTCACCCACCATCTGCTGCAGATCCTCCGTGATGGACTGGATGGAGGAGAGGAGGGCATCTGTAGGACTTGCAGAGTCTGAGAAAAGCAGTTCCGCTGAATCCTGGGTATCCTCGATGGACCCGCTCCACCAGGGCGCCCCACACTGGCCCTTGTTCTGAGGAGCAGGAGTGGGGGAGGGGTCCTCGCTGTTCTCGGAGGTTTACAAACCCTCGTGCTTTTCTGCTGCAGTCTGCAGTTGTGGGGGCGTAGTGGATTTCTCTTCCACTGGCCCCGGAGCCACAGCAGGACTGATCTTGGCTGGAGGCTGAGAGCCTTTGTCCAACAAGGGTTCTTTGTTTGACTTGTTGTTTGCTTTGGCTTTTCGGGCTGGTTTGGCTGAAACAAGCACTGCCTCATCCTTTCTCATTTTGAGTTTATTGGCGTAGGCGTGAGGGCAGTTCTTAAAAACACATCCACACATTGTTGCCTCAAACACATCCACACATTGTTCAAACAGAGGATAGGTAGCAAATACAACCTCAAATGCTTTCTGACCTGGGAGAGCAAAGATGAAATCCAAGTGCCGAGGTTCAAAGCCAAGTTCCTTCTGCAACACTTTTCTGCTGAACTGCATATGATCCATGAAGAGGTCATCCAAAAGCTCAAAACGCACAGCATTCTTGCGGGATCCAAAAGTTGCCATTTCATAAACTGCAAAACAAACACTGCTTCCACAAAACAAGAAAACAATCCAACTACTCCACCTACAGGATGATCAAGGTATCTCCCCTGCCAGGTAAGTATAAGTTGTATAAGGCCCTGCAAGCGGCCCGCACCCACAGCACAAAGCGCGCAGCCAAGCCCAGCTCCTCGCCCCCCACGCCACTGCCTCCTGCTGGGCCCACTCTTTCGCACACTCACACGCCACACTAACACTCAAAAGGGTGGGCAAAACGAGAAAACGAGCGCGCCGTTTCCTACACATCTGCAGTCGCCAATGCGCATTCGCAGCATGTCCCGGGACGCAATTCGGCCTCATTTGCATAACACCAGACCGGCAGATCGCTACGCAAGCTCGCGTCGTGCGCCTGCCACACACCGAACAAACACCGGAGCCTTTTCAGCAATTTCCAAAAAACGGGCCTGCTCGCCTGCCCACAAGGCTCCGTCTCTTACCCGCTCTCAAGAGCCTGCTGCCTTCTGTGCTGTTCTCTCGGCACCGCTGCAGCCCACACAACTTCTGCAGCGCGGGGAGAAAGTTTCCATGATCCGCCGCAGGGAAGGCTCGCTCAGTGCGCACACGTCCTTTCAATGCCAGTTCAACAAGTGCTCCGCATTAGCAGCGTCGGGGCTCCGGCGTGTCGCACCTCACCTCACCTCGCACAGCCCCCTCCTCGAATGTCTGGCGCTGGGCATGCCCCGCTCTCCTCCACCTTATCTTATCGCGTGTGACCACCGACAATGGCCACAATAACGGGGAATGGCACCTGTAAAGTGTTAACTGGGGCACAGGAACAGCCCGTCTCGTCTCGGGGGCCGGCTTCAGAGACAATACAGCAAACACAGCGGGGCAGGGGAAGTAGACGACATGACACATACAGGTACGTTCAGCTCCGGCGGGAACGAGTCATTTGTCGGTCTTTTCAAGTGCTGGGAGCCGAGTAATCCTTCGCTTGTATCGTTTCTCCCCGGTGACTAGATCTCACCCTGCGACTCTCGACTGGGCTCACCCACGGCAGCCCAGCAGGTGTGAGCCTAGCTGGCACCCAGATGGGAGATTCCCCCCGGAAAAGCTCAGGTTGCTGCTGCTCCTGCAAGAGGTGTGACTGAGACCAGTAGGGAGCGCTCACCCTGCGGTCTGTGTGGCTTTCTTATGCCCCAGCATCTTGATGGCGACACTCTGCTGCACAAACAGGCGCCGTCCTTCGGGGAAGGCGTAAAACCGAGGTCCCGACCCTCCTTGGCCATTAAGAAATCCCAGGGCATCTCTCAAAAAGAGACACCGGGGGTGTCACTCTGGTGTTAGTGTTCCCCTTTACCAATCAGTCGGGGTCTCCTCCTAATCCCCGTCTCATATGTAACAATCAATGACGAGGCCCCCCTGTCCTGCGATATTGTACTTGTCTCCTGGCCGCTGGCTGGCGCCGTGAGATTTAGTACTCGTGCAAGAGACCGGGGGCAGAGCGCGAACGCGGTCCCCCGCCCCCCACAAAGTGTGCGCTCCAGGTTCCCTCTCAGGGCTCTGCAACACAGTGGTAAGGCAGCGAGAAGGAGCCTCTTGCTCTGACGCCGCAAGGCCACAAGAGGGCGGAGGCGCCGCGCGCCCGGCCGACGTGTTGGACTGGTGCGCTTTATGTGCTGAAATAAACACGCGACAGCCCAGAAATGTTTTGAGTGTTGTGCACTGGAGGTTTTTGTCTTGTGAAGACTTGCCTTGTGCTCCTCCGAGCAGTTTGTTTGTTCTCCTCCAGTGCGGGACAAGCCAACACAAGGGAGCACGTTCGCCAACATCCAGGTACGCAATGCGATTTGGAAAGAAGCTCCTTTCCAAAGAGTTGCACACGAACGATCCTTCAGTCCCGCTCGAGGGGCATGGAGCCCCAGCCACACACAGCTTCAAGTAGCGAGTCAGGCGCCATGGCTTTTGCTTGTGGCCACACCACCCTGAATGTGCCCGATCTCGTCTGACTTTGGAAGCTAAGAAGGGATGGGTCTGGTTAGTACTTGGATGGGAGACTGCCTGGGAATACCAGGTGCTGCAAGCTTCTGCTCTCTCAGCCAGCAGGGGTCACTGTTGGTACCGTAGGCTTTGGGAGGAAAACCTGGAGGATGGAAAGGTGATCTACAGCCTCATCTCTAGAGATGTTTTGTTGCTATGGCATGTGTGTGACCCATATAAAAAAAAAAAACCGTTTGTAAAACGAATATCGAAGCTGCCTCTAAATCTGCAAATGAAGATGAGTCTATAAACCACTTGTTTTTTGTATAACTATACATATGTAGCGGCAAGGCTTATTAATAAGACAGAATTAAGTGTTGCGAGCTTTCCCAAATGAGGCCCCATCTCTGTTCATCTCTGTGGTGCAGCCACAGAGAAACTATTCATGCAGGCTGATTTAAGGTTTCGTTTGATAAGGGACAGCTCCCAAAGGGGTATGCACTTAGCTAAGCCTGGCTATCATGATCAATGGTCATCCATTGGCGCCTATCTGTCTAGGGAGTGCCAGATGGACATCTGGACTGCATTCCTAAGTGTCAAGAGTAAGTGACTCATATCTCACCTTGATCAACCAATCAGGGACTGGTAGGGCCGAGTAACCCATGCGGGACTCTGATGCCCATGGAACTTTCAGCCAATGAACGAGCTGAAGTTCCTCCAGGTAAAAACAAGCAACACAGAGAGCCTGTAGTGGAGAATTCTGTGGACTTTTCTAAAGGGAATTCAAAGGAGAATTCCAGGGTAGGACGGCCCAGGAGCAGAAGGCTCCCAAAGGCAGGACATTCTCGCAGCGCGCCTCCTGACCATCTTGAGACTCAGCCCGGACTGATGAGGGTTGCTAAGAGAACACACATTTCAAGGGTTTATTCATTGCGAATCTCCAACCATCAATCAGAAAGATGATCTTAATGCATACAGATGCACAGACCATGAAAATGACTGATATTAAAAGATTCGTGCAGAAAGCCTGGGAGTATGATGTCCAAAGTCGCTCTAAGCAAAAAGCTGCTAAAGCAACTGTGTTCGCTGTCAGAGCCAGCAGGTTTAATTCCCCCCTGCTCGAAGGAGCACAGGCTCCTGAGCTGGATAAGCCCCGTTCCAAAGCAGGCACACAGGACCGCACCCAGCGTCCTAAGTGCCATGAGAACACCGGGGGAGGGAAAAGGCTAGATAAAGCTGAACAAAAGGATTCAGTAGCCGCCCGCCTGGCCAGGCTTGAACAAGCTTTATTAGGACAGGGACAACCGATCCCCAAGCCTGCCGGAAGCGTGAATGAGCTGATACTCTCCATTGGAGGAGGCAGAGACCCACCCCCTCTCCCTCCCTCAGTCTGTCTGATTGAGCGGAAGGGTTCCTGCCTGGATGAGGTCAGCCACTCCCAAGTGAGTGCTGACTCCACCCCTGAAGTCACAGAGCAGGCAGTAAAACACAGAGGAAAAGCAGGAAGCTTTTACCTCAAGGCTGCCATGGGAGATGTCTTATACAGTGAGACACTGATTGACACTGAGGTTGAAAGGTGTTTGATGTCACACAGCAAGCTCAAACGGGTTGAAAAAGAAAAGGGCATGCAACTCAGAGAGGAACCTTTGGTGGATCACCAGAAAGGCAAATTGTGGTCAAGGCTCCTAAGCCTTCTGTACAGAAGGAAAGGGGGGCCAAGAGGCAGACTATGCTCACACAGTGCCCACCGAGCACAGAAGCCTATGTAAAGATTCCTTCTGTTCCCTCTGGACAAGAAATACAAATATTTTCTTGTTCCCCGGATATACAGGGAAGTTGTGTCCTGGCTGAGGTCACAACAGCCTCCATGCCACAGGAACGGTGCTCCGAGCAGCCGCCTGATCCACCAGGTAAAGCACATCCCTTTTACAACCCTTAAGAGGAGCTGATCTCCCCACCTGGTGATGAAAAGGAGCTTTCCCTGTGCATCCTGGCACCCAAGAGGGGTCAGGACCACCACCTTGCAGTGGTGGAAGGGATCCAGATGGCAGGAGAGCAGGTTGGTGATGTAGCCCTCACCCTTAGCCCTGAGAGGTCCTCTATTAGTAACGATCTGCTTGAGCAGCTGTCGCAGGGCCACCGCCAGGTGTCCCTGGTGCAACATTCACAGGTTAGACAGGAGGTCCAGCTGGACGCTGAGACTACTGCGCTGTGGACACACCTGATCCCAGATGCCGATTCCCTCTGCTGTGACCCAGGGAACCTGCAGTCAGGTAACATTATTTCTCACAACTACCAGGTAGTGAGTGAGACTGACCTGATTGTTCCTGCCTCAACGGCAGGGTTGCCAACACACCCAGTCCACAGGAAGGGACAGGGAATGAAAGCCGAGTCGGTTTTCTCACAGCCACCAGCTCAGTCTTTCAGTCTGAGTCTGACCAACAGTGGTTCACCCAGACTGGAGCTGGATGGTCAAGCCACCAGCCTGCCAGTGCAGGACATCGCAAAGAGAGGTGTCAGAATCCCCGCCTGCACTGACATGGGCCTGGTGAGTGATAGTAAGTTCAAAGACAGTGAACTAGCTATCCCAGTGCTGGGGCAGCTCCCTGAACCCCTAGCGAGGGAAGGGGGGAGCGAGCAGGTGTCCTACACCTACCCCCAGCGAATGACTGTAAACATGCCGATAGAGGGATTCCTCAATCAGGAAGTGTGCAGGGTGGACCGGAACAGTGAGAATGGGGTAACAATCCCAGATCACTCAGGTGCTCCAGATGACCACTCAGCCGAGGGTCAGGCATGCTCCACCGCTGCACCGCCCCCTGCAGGGTTCCTAGAGCACAGGCATGAACAAATCGAAAAAGCAGATACCCTGGAAACGGAGGAGCAGCATCAGCAGCTGCGTCAGATCTCCCCAGATTTCCAGGATGGTGTTGCCCAAGATGCCACAGGGCATACTGAGAAAGACACCATGTACACGCTGCGCCAGCTTAGAAAGGCAACAGTCACTCAGAAGGAGATGACTGGGATCAGACACCCGAAAAGACTTTTGGGAGGACTGATTGCTGCCGCCACTGTTGCACGTTTGCTTTTTCTGGTAGGTTTGTGTGCTACTGGCACTCTCCCCCTGACTGCCCCAAGAAGGCAGGTGTCAGAGATGCCAGAGGGTAGTGACAGACTGTATCAACAGCAGCAAAAGTTGGAAAGCTTAGGAAAAATCCTACAGGCAACTTCCTATGCAACAGGGTTAAACCTTATCCCCCAACCAGTGGACATGATTGCCGGTGTTATACAGTGGGTTTATGCTTGTGTGCAACAGGCCAGAATGTTGACACAAGACCTGTTAAGGGAGCTTAGTGCCACTGTAGCCAATCTAACCATGGCACAATTCCCAAACCCACTTGATTCCACTCTTCTCAGTAGAGGAGTATGTGACATTCACCCCATCGTTCATAGCTCACCCAGAAGGCAAACCAAGATTGAATTCGGTTCCAAATCGTGAGATGGGTATGGCTACCAAAGCTATCCATTGGCTGTGTCTAAACAATTCACCAATGAAGGGTGTAAAGCTACTAATGAGCAGAGGGAGGTTAATGAACCCCATGAAGAGCAGGTGGGAAGTAAATGGCTGGTCAGCACACCACATTTAACTGTCACTATGACTTGTGACAGGCATGATACAGCTACCGCAATGCAGCTACCTAATCAAACAGTTTTCTGCAAGTTCCCGAGAAGGCCATAGTACAGCTTGAACTTAACACTGTACGGTCTGGAACCAGACAATATAAGACCAAACTTGAGGTCGTGGATGCCTTCAGGTGCCACACTATTGAATTGGATGGAAATCCAAGAAACAGTATGCCCTGAAGAGGTACAGGTAGTTAGTTTGCTTTTATGTAACAAACCTCCAAACCACCCTAGCAGATACCCAACACAGGTGTTGTGGTTTATCGGGGGGCTGGGAACAGGAACTGTTGTTATTGTAACACTACTGCCGGGTAGCTGGATCATGACTGGATGTACTCTGAATGCTCTACACTCACATCAAGATGTACTCCGGGTAGCACGAATGAGTCAAAGGTAGCATGTCAAAAGAAAGGAAGTGAATTCTCCCCAAATATCTACTACTGAGGTATTAGATATTGACAGTGAACTTCCTGATGTGTAATGCCTAGACTGAGACGATGTCTCCTACCGTGTTTATACATACTCCAGATGTTATTCATCCTGTTTGTATCCAATGCTGGTTCCGGTATGAATTCTCGAGGAGTAATGTGGACATTTAAGGTTAATGTTCTAGTGGCAAGGGACATCACTTAACTGTGTTTTGTTTTGAAGGCAACAATGCCTCAGGACCTCGTGACCTTCAAAAAGGGGGGATATGTAGTGGCAATGCTTGTTAATAAGACAGAATTAAGTGTTTCTGTGCTTTCCCAAATGAGGCCTCATCTCTCTGTTCATCAGACCAGGCCGACCTCTTCTGTGACTCTTGAACACTGAATCTCAAGGTTGTGAATTGAAGCTCCACGCTGGCGGGAAATTCCATAGGGAATGATCACATTTTCTTGCATGCTAATCAATAGAAATATTAAGAAACTTTTCCTGATACCAGTTTTTTACAAAAGTAAAGGCACACGGCACATGTGTGCCACATCACGTCCGAGTTTAGTGACAACTACCTCAGAGATTGTAAGCTGGATAGTTTCAGATCAGATCACTTTTTTAGCAAAGGTTCAAGCAAACCCGAATACTTTTGCAAGAGACATTTCAGAATCCCAGTCAAATCCAGTACGATTGCTGGATCCTTCGAATTCGACTGAACTATAGCACAGATCTGCAGTCCACCATTAGAATACTGTGGGTGTGTTGTATAAGCCATACCGCCCAAAATAGTTCTAAAACAGGAGAAGCATCCTCGTTTAGGAATGTGGTATAAAGTGAAATGATCTGGGAAGAGTCCTACGTTTGAACAGTTCAAAATAGCCGTAAAGGGGTATTTACGGACTCTTTCGAAATGTAAGAACAAGCTGTGCGGACCTTATCTTTATTTACCTTGTGTAATTGTTTTTCATAAAGTGTAATTGTATTATAGCATGTGCCCCTGACGATTTTCTTGATACGTTATATGTGCTCTTGTTTGTATTGTATGTAGTTTTGTTGTTCAAATAAAACGTAAAAGACACAACTTTCCGGATGCGGCTGCTGTAAAAATAAAATGACATCAAGGGTGCTGTACGCAGAGGTCTGAAACCTGCTCCACAGAAGATCTTTCTCCAGTGGTGTTAAAGAAGTCGAGATCTCACCATGAGAGGGGAAGCATCTCAGAAAAAGCAGGTGCACTTGGTTCCACGGTCATAACGCCACTAAGTCGGGCGACAAGAGCAAAACTCACCCGGCCTCCTCCGGGCAAGTAATGAGACAAAGAGACAGCACACAGCGGGTAGCGTGGCCAAGCGGTCTAAGGTGCTGGATTAAGGCTCCAGTCTTTTTGGGGGCGTGGGTTCGAATCCCACCACTGTCAGGTGCTTCTGTCAAGACCCCCTTTCAGCTGGCTTCAGACGAAAGGGAGGGAACTGCTTTTTGGCAGTCTCTCGAGAAACTAAGCAAAGTGTTTAAAGATACTTTCTCAGCTTGACATCAAGGCACAAAACAAAAACCTTCTTGCGTCCTCTCAACCCAAAAGCGCTTTGCCACTTTTTGCGTTATGCAGGGAACGACGTCTGCCCAGATCACTTTTGTGTCAATGCAAATCGTAGTGTGCCCTCCGTTTTAATGTTGGCTGTGCTGGCGTGCTGCTTCTGTCTGCGAAACTTGAATGTTCTGATTCTTCACACCAAATCTCGGCGGGGGTTGAGCTTGTTAAATCTTTGCGCATAGCGCTCCTTTGGAAGTACTTTGTCCAAGTTCAAAAGCGATCGTGGGATTTACTTCATGCGTGCAAAAAGCATGCCTCACACAACAGATTTAAATGGGGAATGGAGCCTGCTTCTTGCTGTTTTTCCTGTGGTTGCAGTTACAAAGTTGATCGTGCTTTCACATTCTGATAACAGTATTCACTGGCTGAGCTTTATCAGTTGGTTCGTAAAGGAATCTCTGCTTCGGTTCCAGAAAAGTCATCTGTAGTGTGTTTTTTTCTGTGCCCATGGCAGTCTTTTAAAGCTGGTAATAATGGCGGCGAAGTTAATTTTTTATCCTCTTTAAAAGAATAAGGACGGGCTGGGGCGAGCTCCATTTACCACTCTTTCAGCTAACTGCCGAACTCACGAACTGATTACACTGCAGAGCCACAGGCGCCTCGCTTTTCTCCATTCTCTGGGTTAGGGTGAAAAAAAAACGTTGCTAGTATTAGCTGGCCTGCTGGGAGTACCTCTTCTTCACTGATAAGCAAGATTTGTGTTTCATCTTTCGCAAGCTGTATAGATTTCTTTCAAAACAAGTTGTTCCAGAAAGGAAACGAACACTTGCATTCATCGGAATTAAAAGGCATGGGATTTGCCCAAAAGGATAAATTCTGTACAGTAAGACAGGAAGAAAGGCACCGCTGGGAATCGGACCCAGGATCTCCTGTTTACTAGACAGACGCTTTAGCCAACTAAGCCACAGTGCCGGCAAAGTGCTGTTCTTTGACAGCCACTTGGACACGTCTCAACTGCTCTGAGACATCTGCGTTCGGTGTGCACCGAGCCTGCTCGCCTTGCAAGTTGCCTCATTTACATGCGATAGCTCCACCACTAAGAGAAAGGATGAGAAATGGCTTTTATCTGGCACTTTTCATGTCAGAGGATCTCAATCTGCTTTCCGTGTACAAGAGGATGTCCAACTCATGTAGCTAAAGACATAGACGACAGTGCTCCACTGAAATCTTGATCTCACAACCCTCGGCATGACTCCGCTGTGTTCTGCTTTAGACAAAGGGGGGAAAAGACTTCTTTCATCACACGTTTTGCACTGTTTACGGTGTTTGCAGTGCTCTTTCTTAAATGAAAACCAGGAATCGGCACCATATGAGGTGAGACTAGATAATATTCGAACAAGTAGCCTCGCCATTCCATGCGTGACGTGAGCAAAGTGTAATTCCTGTCTTTATAGTGTCCTTGTTAGAGACTTAGCTGGCACCCAGAGCGCTTTAAATCCGGGAGTCAGCAGCCCAAGACAAGAGAGCTTCCTTTGTCTATGTTTTTTGCGTGAAGGGGGAAACCATGCGTGTGCTGCAAAAGATCTTAGTATCGAAGTGCCGTCCCACATAACCGATCCGAACAATTTGCTTTACAGAGAAGCACTGCCGGAGCTTATCGTTGGCAAACTGAAGACCAGGCCGACCTCTTCTGTGACTCTTGAACACTGAATCTCAAGATTGTGAATTCAAGCTCCACGCTGGCGGGAAATTCCATAGGTAATGATCACATTTTCTTGCATGCTAATCAAAAGAAATATTAAGAAACTTTTCCCGATACCAGTTTTTTACAAAAGTAAAGGCACACGGCACATGTGTGCCACATCATGTCCGAGTTTAGTGACAACTACCTCAGAGATTGTAAGCTGGATAGTTTCAGATCAGATCACTTTTTTTATCAAAGGCTGAAGCAAACCCGTGTAGCGGCAATGCTTGTTAATAAGACAGAATTAAGTGTTGCGGTACTTTCCCAAATGAGGCCTCATCTCTCTGTTCATCTCTGTGGTGCAGCCACAGAGAAACTCTTCATGCAGGCTGATTTAAAGATGTTTTCTTTTGATAAGGGACAGCTTCCAAAGGAGGATGCACTTAGCTAAGCCTGGCTATCATGATCAATGGTCATCCATTGGCGCCTATCTGTCTAGGGAGTGCCAGATGGACATCTGGACTGCATTCCTAAGTGTCAGGAGTAAGTGACTCATATCTCACCTTGATCAACCAATCAGGGACTGGTAGGGCCGAGTAACCCACGTAGGACTCTGATGCCCATGGAACTTTCAGCCAATGAATGAGCTGAAGTTCCTCCAGGTAACAACAGGCAACACAGAGGGCCTGAGAGAATTCTGTGAACTTTTTTGGACAATTCAAAGGAGAATTCCAGGGCAAGACGGCCCAGGAGCAGAAGGCTCCCAAGGGAAGGACATTCTCGCAGCGTGCCTCCTGACCATCCTGAGCCTGGACAACCACGGAACGGCCAGTGTGTCTGAGTGCCAGAACTTTCCTTTGTTCTAAGAGTCTAGAGCGGAGGTTGCCAGAGAGTAACCAGAGGATACACCCGACGTTAGCATCAGCAGCAAGCCTCGTGAACAGGTCGGAACTGTGGAATCACTATTCAGAGCTAGCACTTCATCAGGAACGAACCGGTCCTCTTCCTGACTTGTTGGGACCCACAGTCATCTTTTCTCCTGTGCACAAACTTTGCTAGTTAAAGCCAACACTAACTAGCCGGTCAGTGACCATCTGCAGCGCACCGTCGCAAGCAGCACAGCACAGCCTGGCACGGAGCCAGAGAGCCCGCAGGAGATCTGAATCCCCAAAGATTGGATGAGTATTCAACTTCACTGCATTACAGCTTGAGAATTCAATTGTTATCCCAACCAGTTGATATCAATTTAATTCCTAAGAGTTATGTACTTGTTTTCAGTATCTAATGTAGAAGTTGTAACCAAGTTCACTTTATGAAACGGTCTAAATGAATGATATACTAAACGTATGTCCTCTTGATATATGTAACTCTTTGTAACTGATTGTATATATACCTTTTGTATTCTGATAACCCTCTCAATAAGATCTGTTAGGTTTATATGCATATTCTATGTATTAATAAATGTATCCTCGTGTATTAGTACCCGTGTGTGTGCGTTGTTTGAGTTATATCGCGTGGTTTGATTCTGAGGCCATCAAAAGAATCATTTTGTGATTTACGGCTACAATTAATAAATGTCCCCGTAAATGCCCAAACCCTACAGAACTGGTGCCTTCAGAGAGCACACTACATTTATTGGCGTCCCTGGACTCATTTCAGTCATACCTGGGCTATGATAAGACTGAAATGAGTCAACCAAGCATAATTATTCAATATAAAATGCCGCGGGTTTCATACTCGACAATACAGTGTGCTGAAAGCCGAAAGGAAAAAAGTTCCCCTTGCTCTTTAAGCAGTGCTTGATTGTTTTGTGATCTTTTGCGATCTACCGGGTTGATTGCATACTTGATCTTGTGGTTTTCTGTGGTAGAACTGTGATTTCGTACTTAAAAGTAATACTCTTTAAGTTTAACGATGGTTGCTAAAAGGTCTGAATTCGAGTCGCTATTAAGCACTCTCTCTAGCAGCGACAGGTCTGACCACGATCTCCGTCATATCTCCATCAGCGGAGAAGCTAGGAGAATAAACCTCCATTCTCTGAGAGAGCTAGCGAAGGACATGGAGAGAATTGACCCTGCAGTGTCAGAGAATAATATCGAGAGTTATATTCAAGACCTCAGGTATACCCTGCAGTACCTGCCAAACGCTACAGAACAGGAGAAAGTGTTTCTGGTCAGGAAAACTAGCAGCAGAGCTGTACATGAGTGGATGGCTAGGCAGATGAAGAAAGTCTGTGATGACTTTGAAGAGCTGTGTCAAGCACTTATCCGAGAATACAGTGCGTTTATTGACCCGACTGCCGCGATAGCCGCCGTCCTTAACATTAAGCACGAGAGAGCAGAGTCCCCTCGCGAATATTACGAGAGACTTAGAACTTATTTTGCAGGGGGAAATGATGAGGGTTGCGAAGAGAATACACATTTCAAGGGTTTATTCATTGCGAATCTCCACCGGTCAGTCAGAAAGATGATCTTAATGCATACAGATGCACAGACCATGAAAATGACTGATATTAAGAGATTCGTGCAGAAAGCCTGGGAGTATGATGTCCAAAGTCGCTCTGAGCAAAAAGCTGTTAAAGCGACTGTGTTCGCCGTCAGAGCCAGCAGGGTTAACTCCCCCCTGCTTGAAGGAGCACAGGCTCCTGAGCTGGCTAAGCCCCGTTCCAAAGCAGGCACACAGGACCGCACCCAGCGTCCTAAGTGCCATGAGAACACCGGGGGAGGGAAAGGGCTAGATAAAGCTGAACAAAAGGATTCAGTAGCCGCCCGCCTGGCCAGGCTTGAACAAGTTTTATTAGGACAGAGACAACCGCTCCCCAAGGCTGCCGGAAGCGTGAATGAGCTGATACTCTCCACTGGAGGAGGCGGAGACCCGCCCCCTCTCCCTCCCTCAGTCTGTCTGATTGAGCGGAAGGGTTCCTGCCTGGATGAGGTCAGCCACTCCCAAGCGAGTGCTGACTCCACCCCTGAAGTCACAGAGCAGGCAGTAAAACAGAGAGGAAAAGCAGGAAGCTTTTACCTCAAGGCTGCCATGGGAGATGTCTTACCCAGCGAGACATTGATTGACACTGAGGTTGAAAGGTGTTTGATGTCATACAGCAAGCTCAAACCGGTAGAAAAAGAAAAGGGCATGCGACTCAGAGAGGAACCTTTGGTGGATCACCAGAAAGGCAAGGTGTAGAAACAGGTGAAGGCTCCTAAGCCTTCTGTACAGAAGGAAAGGGGGGCCAAGAGGCAGAGTTTGTTCACACAGTGCCCACCGAAAACAGAAGCCTATGTGGAGATTCCTTCTGTTCACTCTGGAGAAGAAATACAAATATTTTCTTGTTCCCCGGATATACAGGGAAGTCATGTCCCGGCTGAGGTCACAACAGCCTCCATGCCATAGGAGTGGTGCTCCAAGCAGCCGCCTGATCCACCAGGTGAAGCACACCCCTTTTACATCCCTAAAGAGGAGCAGATCTCCCCACCTGGCGATGAAAAGGAACTTTCCCTGTGCACCCTGGCACCCAAGAGGAAGTGGAAGGGATCCAGATGGCAGGAGAGCAGGTTGGTGATGTAGCCCTCACCCTTAGCACTGAGAGGTCCTCTATTAGTGAGGATCTGCTTGAGCAGCTGTCACTGGGCCACCCAGTGACCCAGGGAAACTGCAGTCAGGTAACATTATTTCTCACAACTACCAGGTAGTGAGTGAGACCGACCTGATTTTCCTGCCTCAACGGCAGGGTTTCCAACACACCCAGTCCCCCAGAAGGGACAGGGAATGAAAGCCAAGCCGGTTTTCCTACAGCCACCAGCTCAGTCTGTCAGTCTGAGTCTGACCAACAGTGGTTCAGCCAGACTGGAGCTGGATGGTCAAGCCACCCGCCTGCCAGTGCAGAACACGGAAAAGTGGGGTGTCAGAATCCCCGCCTGCACTGACATGGGCCTGGTGGGTGAAAGCGAGTTCGAAGACTGTGAACTGGCTATCTCAGTGCTGGGGCAGCTCCCTGAACCCCTAGCGAGAGAAGGGGGGAGCGAGCAGGTGTCCTACACCGGCCCCCAGCGAACAACTGTAAACATGCCGATAGAGGGATTCCTCAATCAGGAAGTGTGCAGGGTGGACCTGAACAGTGAAAATGGGGTAACAATTCCAGATCACTCAGGTGCTCCAAATGACCACTCAGCCGAGGGTCAGGCGTGCTCCACAGCTGCACCGCCCCCTGCAGGGTTCCTAGAGCATCGGCATGAACAAATCGAAAAAGCAGATACCCTGGAATTGGAGGAGCAGCATCAGCAGCTGCGTCAGATCTCCACAGATTTCCAGGATGTTGGTGCCCAAGATGCCACATGGCATACTGAGAAAGACACCATGTACACGCTGCGCCAGCTTAGAAAGGCAACAGTCACTCAGAAGGAGATGACTGGGATCAGCCACCCTAAAAGACTTTTGGAAGGACTGATTGCTGCCGCCACTGTTGTGCATTTGCTATTTCTGGTAGGTTTGTTTGCTACTGGCACTCTCACCCTGACTGCCCCAAGAAGGCAGGTGTCAGAGATGCCAGAGGGTAGTGACAGACTGTATCAACAGCAGCAAAAGTTGGAAAGCTTAGGGAAAACCCTACAGGCAATTTCCTATGCAACAGGGTTAAACCTTATCCCCCAACCAGTGGACATGATTGCCGGTGTTATACAGTGGGTTAATGCTTGTGTGCAACAGGCCAGAATGTTGACACAAGACCTGTTAAGGGAGCTTAGTGCCACTGTAGCCAGTCTAGCCATGGCACAATTCCCAACCAACTTGATTCCACTCTTCTCAGTAGAGGAGTATTTGACATTAACCACCCCATCGCTCATAGCTCACCCAGAAGGCAATCCAATATTGAATTTGGTTCCTAATCTTGAGATGGGTATGGCTACCAAAGCTATCCATTGGCTGTGTCTAAATGATTCACCAATGAAGGGTGTAAAGCTACTAACGAGCAGAGGGAGGTTAATGAACTCCATGAAGAGCAGGTGGGAAGTAAATGGCTGGTCAGCACATCTCACTTAACTGTCTCTATGACTTGTGACAGGCATGATACAGCTACCACAATGCAGCCACCTAACCAACAGTTTCCTGCAAGTTCCCGAGGAGGCCATAGTACAGCATGGTAACTTAACACTGTACGGTCTGGAACCAGACAACATAAGACCAAACTGGAGGTCGTGGATGCCTTCAGGTGCCACACTATTGAATTGGATAGAAATCCAAGTAACACTACGCCCTGAAGAGGTACAGGTAGTTAGTTTGCTTTAATGGAACAAACCTCCAACCCACCCTGGCAGGTGCCCAACACAGGTGTCGTGGTTTATCAGGTAGTTGGGAACAGGAACTGTTGTTATTGTAACACTACTGCCGGGTAGCTGGGTCATGACTGGATGTACTCTGAATGCTGTACTCTTACATCAAGATGTACTCCGGGTAGCATGTCAAAAGAAATGAAGTTACTTCTTCCCAAATATCTGCCTACAGAGGTATCAGATATTGACAGTGAACTTCCCGATGTGTAATGCCTAGACTGAGATGATGTCTCCTACCGTGTTTATACATACTCCAGATGTTATTCATCCTGTTTGTTCCCAATGCTGGTTCCGGTATGAATTCTTGAGGAGTAATGTAGACATTTAAGGTTAATGTTCTAATGACAAGGGACATCACTTAACTGTGTTTTGTTTTGAAGGCAACAACGCCTCAGGACCTTGTGACCTTCAAAAAGGGGGGATATGTAGCGGCAATGCTTATTAATAAGACAGAATTAAGTGTTGTTGTGCTTTCCCAAATGAGGCCCCATCTCTCTCTTTATCTCTGTGGTGCAGCCACAGAGAAGCTATTCATGCAGGCTGATTTAAAGATGTTTTCTTTTGATAAGGGGCAGCTCCCAAATGGGGATGCACTTAGCTACAGATGCAGCCATTCAAAGTGCGCGGTACAGACACGTACCGGAGGTAATTGGCTACGGCGTCGCGCATCGTGACGCAAGATGACGCAGGGTACGGCGGTTCGTGATTGGTTGACCGACAGGGGCACTCGTGGTCCGTTGGTCTGTTGTAGAAAGATTTACAGTAAACGTCTTTACTGTGTCCATTGTAGTATTTAATATTTATATGGAATTTTACCTCTGAAGGGAAATCTTAGTGTCTGAGCATAAAAAGAATAGGAGCATACTGCAACGCGTGTGAAGTCCATAAACTATATTAATTTTGGAACTTAAACATACAGTATATGGCTGGTCTCTGTACTTTAAATAAAAAATACACACCAGTATTCCATTTCTCCCTAAACATTTTAAGCATCAAAGTCTTTAACTAACGTGATACCAGAGTCAACAAGCATACTTTTAGAATTTGATTAAAAGGGAATATAATATGGAATTGCGTATCTCAAGAAATTAATAACGATATAATTATATTCATGTTGCAAAAGAACTGCAGACATAAAAACTCCCTTGCTTTTAACAGAGCGTTCCATAATTTCTAACTCCGAAAATGATTTAAACTGCGACACTTATCATTCACCAAGAGCTCGAAATATCACAAGGATCCTCTAGAGCACAGCAAAGACTGTATTAAAAAAATCGCGTATCTCAAGAAATTAATAAGATATAATTATATTCGTGTACTACGACAGGGCTGTGTAGGGCTGTTTCACCTCTGTCTTCATGTGACTCGATTCAAAAGCCATTTAGCAAAGAGGGGATGAGAAGAGTGACAAACTAGTATACGGTACAGTACTTCAGATCAAAGCATCTTATTAAAAACGCGTTTGCTTTTGTCTGGGTATTTACTTTGTAATCTGTGGTTTACATCTACTGTATTGTTTTGAGATGCCACTTTTAAAGGTGATATGTAAAATAAAGTTTTTTATTATTGTTATAGAGAAACATGATCAGATTTTCCCTGGTTCAGAAAAAAGACGATTAAAATCTGTAATCTTCCAAGAAGTTTCCGCTTTGAGCTAAGACATTAACGAGTACAACCCCCTTCTCTGCGGGAGGGCTGGCTGTGACGAATTAAACCGGTTTCACGGGTATTTTCAATGTAGGAAGTACAGTAGCACAGCACAAAAAAAACAGACATTGTGTGGTACAGCAAGGAGCTCAGTCAATTCAAACAAGTTCAGTTTCAAAAGAACTGCAACGGACATAAAAACTCCCTTGTTTTTAACAGAGCGTTCCATAATTTCTAACTACGAAAATGATTTAAACTGCAACACTTATCATTCACCAAGAGCTCGAAATATCACAAGGATCCTCTAGAGCACAGCAAAGACTGTATTAAAAGAATTGTGTATCTCAAGAAATTAATAAGATATAATAATATTCGTGTAATTCGTATAATTATATAATGCCAGCGAACCCTTGTTTTTATGTCCACTATAACTACGCTGGGCAAACGCCCAGTTCATCTGGCATTTTCTTTTATGCTGGCGGGCATTCTCCTGGTCTGTGTCTTCTAGGATATAATGCCAGCGAACTCTTGTTTTTATGTCCACTATAACAGACAATCTCCTTTGCTTTTAACCATGAAAATGATTGACTTTATTTCCCTCATGGGATCAATAAAAGTATCTATCATCTGTCTAAACTATGGGACAGAATTCTGGGGTCTCCCCATACCAGAGATTATGGTAGGGCTTCAGAATGGTGATTGGCTGACACCATCTGACACCCCTCTGATTGGAGAAAAAAGACGTGCTGGTTTGCTATACATACAGTACTGTACCAGGAAGAGGATTTCTTTCTTTTCGAAACGTGTATTTTAAAAGTTTAAGAAGTAAAAACCTTACAGCGTACACAGATTTCATCATCTTTGTCTTATGCATAATAATGTTCACCGCTCTGTCTAGCAAATTAATAATAAACTTTATTTTATATAGCGTTTTAAATGAATAAGTAATTAGATTGCTCATAAACCTAATCACTAGCTTTTTCTTTTTATTTAGGCTCAGATTTCAACTATAGATTGTATTATTAATAACCATAATAACAACCAACCAACAAAAACAACCATATAAACATAATACCAACCAAAAACATATCATCCTCAAAATCCACCTCGATTTTCAACTTAAAGCAGTTTAAATAATTTTCGTAGGAGGGCTTGGACAGATTCCAAGTGCATTTTTTCAATTTACGTTGCAATTTAGAGCTTTCTGGCAAGAGGAGACACCCAAATTATAATGTAACATGTCACTGTGCATGAACAAAGTTATACTGCAATTTTCCTTAGATACGCGATTAAAAAAGAAATTTTTTTGAATCCCCGGCGGAACACACTCTATAAGAATCAGCGCTTTTATACAGTATATCGCTTTTAAACACATATATTTAAACACGCATTTACAATTTAAATCAAAACGCGATTCAAATCAATATAAATGTTTATTTTGTAACGCATAGGTGACTATTCATTGTTATTAAAAAGACTTAAATTCAAACATGTTGTGATATTTAGAAATATAAATTTGTTTAGTGCTAGTGAGGTTTTATTTAATCTCTGACCAAGGGAAACGTTTCATTTTTTCAAAGAAATGTTTGTTAAAAAATAAAGTCATAGTTCCATGGGATTCAATCACAGACCATGTGACATGGGACTCAGGAAACTAACACACAGCGCCACCAGATCTGACAATGCTATAAAAATGCTATAAAATAATGTGACTAGGCACAGAAAAAGTTGACAGCACAGTACAATAATAAATGCTGACCATGACTTTAGAAGCATAAATTACCTTACACTCAATTTAAACACAAGCTGTCTTTAGCCCTCTAAGCTGGTTCATACAGAAATGTAGAGATCCAGGCTCAGAACACACAGCTTCATTAGCGAATACATATGCAGGACAACTAGAGAAGACGTTTTACAGTGGATGGATTTTTAGAAACATCCCATCAGTGAAATCACTGAAGTCAACTCCTAGGTACTATAACTGTCGTGTGGATAGTTTCACAAGAATCAGACAAAGGTTTAAGCATCGCTTGTTCTAGATAAAACTGCAAAAAAAAACAACAACCCATAATGTACTTCTTTGCGTCTCTGTTTGCCCAAATCATATATTCACAACGTGAAATCTAGAAAATAATATTATGTAACCAAAATCCGCAATATGGAAACAGAACCTGTGTAATTGTTGATAGATGATGTACTCGTAACATTTTTACAAGACGAACTTGATATCTCTAATCAATCCACGGCCACATTGTTAAAAGCAGAGTCCCAGCACAAAACGAAACTAAAACGTATACTGTTTCGCGCTTCTTATTAGTTGCTCAAAAGTAATTTGAACATATGAAATTCATAATATAAACCTAGAAACATATACGTGAGCAGTATTTATGCACTGTAGTATCGGTGTTAAGACATACAGTGCCTTGCGAAAGTATTCGGCCCCCTTAAACTTTTCAACCTTTTGCCACATTTCAGGCTTCAAACATAAAGATATAAATTTTTTATTTTATGTGAAGAATCACCAACAAGTGGGACACAATTGTGAAGTGGAACGAAAACTATTGGATTTTTGAAACTTTTTTAACTAATAAAAAAATGAAAAGTGGGGCGTGCAAAATTATTCGGCCCCCTTGCGTTAATACTTTGTAGAGCCACCTTTTGCTGCGATTACAGCTGCAAGTCGCTTGGGGTATGTCTCTATCAGTTTTGCACATCGAGAGACTGAAATTCTTGCCCATTCTTCCTTGCAAAACAGCTCGAGCTCAGTGAGGTTGGATGGAGAGCGTTTGTGAACAGCAGTTTTCAGCTCTTTCCACAGATTCTCGATTGGATTCAGGTCTGGACTTTGACTTGGCCATTCAAACACCTGGATACGTTTATTTGTGAACCATTCCTTTGTAGAGTTTGCTGTATGTTTGGGATCATTGTCTTGTTGGAAGATAAATCTCCGTCCCAGTTTCAGGTCTTTTGCAGACTCCAACAGGTTTTCATCCAGAATGGTCCTGTATTTGGCTGCATCCATCTTCCCCTCAATTTTAACCATCTTCCCTGTCCCTGCTGAAGAAAAGCAGGCCCAAACCATGATGCTGCCACCACCATGTTTGACAGTGGGGATGGTGTGTTGAGGGTGATGAGCTGTGTTGCTTTTACGCCAAACATATCGTTTTGCATTGTGGGCAAAAAGTTCGATTTTGGTTTCATCTGACCAGAGCACCTTCTTCCACATGTTTGGGGTGTCTCCCAGGTGGCTTGTGGCAAACTTTAGACGAGACTTTTTATGGATATCTTTGAGAAATGGCTTTCTTCTTGCCACTCTTCCATAAAGGCCAGATTTGTGCAGTGTAAGACTGATTGTTGTCCTATGGACAGACTCTCCCACCTCAGCTGTAGTTCTCTGCAGTTCATCCAGAGTGATCATGGGCCTCTTGGCTGCATCTCTGATCAGTCTTCTCCTTGTCTGAGCTGAAAGTTTAGAGGGACGGCCAGGTCTTGGTAGATTTGCAGTGGTCTGATACTCCTTCCATTTCAAGATGATCGCTTGCACAGTGCTCCTTGGGATGTTTGAAGCTTGGGAAATCTTTTTGTATCCAAATCCGGCTTTAAACTTCTCCACAACAGTATTACGGACCTGCCTGGTGTGTTCCTTGGTCTTCATGATGCTCTCTGCGCTTTCAACAGAACCTTGAGACTATCACAGAGCAGGTGCATTTATACAGAGACTTGATTACACACAGGTGGATTCTATTTATCACCATCAGTCATTTAGGACAACATTGGATCATTCAGAGATCCTCGCTGAACTTCTGGAGTGAGTTTGCTGCACTGAAAGTAAAGGGGCCGAATAATTTTGCACGCCCCACTTTTCATTTTTTTATTAGTTAAAAAAGTTTCAAAAATCCAATAGATTTCGTTCCACTTCACAATTGTGTCCCACTTGTTGGTGATTCTTCACATAAAATAAAAAATTTATATCTTTATGTTTGAAGCCTGAAATGTGGCAAAAGGTTGAAAAGTTCAAGGGGGCCGAATACTTTCGCAAGGCACTGTACCTCTCAAATACCGTAAATCAAGTTAAAAATATCTCAAGACCGATTCTGGTCATAATGAAACCATGTTTCGTGTGTGTTTTCTTTAAAGTACCGAGACCAGCCATATACTGTATGTTTATGTTCCAAAATTAATATAGTTTATGGCCTTCACACGCGTTGCAGTATGCTCCTATTCTTTTTATGCTCAGCTACTAACATTTCCCTTCAGTGGTAAAATTAGATATGAATATTCAATACTTAAACGGGCACAGTTAAGACATTAAATATACATATACATACTGTATACAGTACAGTTTTCATACGGTAATATGTTTATGTTCCTAAATCAATCTCTTTTACGAGCATGTGAAAGGCATGGTGAATCGATTCTCAAAAATTACTGTACTTTGCATGATTGGAAACAAATGCGTGATTGCGAAATGCTGTGGTGTTACTTTTACAAAGACGGTCAATGAAAAAAAGAATGTTGACCAGGGCAATACTTTGAGTTTACACTTACAGCTTGTCCAAGGTCATTCATTATTAATACTATTAGTAATATCTTCGTTAAAGACTTTGATGGCCACAGCTCAAACATGAAAGGTTGAGCTTTATTAGCTCCACCTTGCGGAAATTCCGGATACTATTATTTTGCTTGTCGTATTATAGGAGAATTTACGGTAACTCGCGGTATTTAGCTTGCGGTAGACTGCGTACAGCGTACCGCAAAATAATGCGGTATCGCCCGCGCATTTTGAATGGCTGCATCTGTAGGCATGGCTATCTTGATCAATGGTCATCCATTGGCGCCTATCTGTCTAGGTAGTGCCAGATGGACATGTGGACTACATTCCTAAGTGTCAGGAGTAAGTGACTCATATCTCACCTTGATCAACCAATCAGGGACTGGTGAGCCGAGTAACCCACGTGGGATTCTGATGCCCATGGAACTTTCAGCCAATGAATGAGCTGAACTTCCTCCAGTTAAAAACAGGCAACACAGAGATTCGGTGGACTTCTGAGACTTTTCTAATGGGAATCCAAAGAGAATTCCAGGACAAGATGGCCCAGGAGCAGAAGGCTCCCAAGGGCAGGACATTCTCGCAGCGTGCCTCCTGACCATCCTGAGCCTGGACAACCACGGAACGGCCAGTGTGTCCAAGTGCCAGAACTTTCCTCTGTTCTAAGAGTCGAGAGCGGAGGTTGACAGAGAGTAACCAAAGGATCCACCCGAGGTTAGCATCAGCAGCAAGCCTCGTGAACAGGTCGGAACTGTGGACAGCTGAATCACTATTCAGAACTAGCGCTTCATGACTTGCTGGGACCCACAGTCATCTCTTCTCCTGTGCACAAACTTTGCTAGTTAAAGCCAACAATAACTAGTCGGTCAGTGAGCATCAGCAGCGCACCGTCACAAGCAGCACAGCACAGCCTGGCACGGAGCCAGAGAGCCCGCAGGAGATCTGAATCCCCAGAAATTGGATGAGTATTCAACTTCAATGCATTACAGCTCAAGAATTCAATTGTTATCCCAACCAGTTGATATCAATTTAATTCCTAAGAGTTATGTACTTGTTTTGAGTATCTAATGTAGAGGTTGTAACCAAGTTCAATTACGAAACGGTCTTAATGAATGATATACTGAACGTATGTCCTCTTGATATATGTAACTCTTTGTAACTGAATGAATATATATCTTTTGTATTCTGAAAACCGTCACAATAAGATCTGTTATGTTTACATGCATATTTTATGTATTAATAAATGTATCCTCGTGTATTAGTACCTCTGTGTGTGCGTTGTTTGAGTTATATCGCATGGTTTGATTCTAAGGCCATTAAAAGAATCAATTTCGTGATTTACAGCTACAATTAATAATTGTCCCCTTAAGTGCCCAAATACTACATTAGTATAGTGACAAGTATCCCCGCCTGTCACGTGGGAGACCGGGATTCGATTCCCCGCTGGGGAGTAGCTTTTCTTTTACCTCCTTAGAGAAAGGACTGCCTTTCACTTCTCTGTTTTCTTTGACAGCGTCGTGCACCTTTTCATTGCTCTCGCTTTCAGAGCCTCCGCACGGCACACAACTCGACATCAGGACGCGCATTGAAGTGAAAGCAGGGAGCGCTGCGACATGCACTGTGCAGATCCCGCCACACTAAGAGGTGAGTGGGTCTGTTCGACGCACAAAGAACGGTTTGATAAGCGTCAAAGGCAAGTCATTCCGAGTTGGTCGTTTGTGTTTTCCGTTCAGACACGAAATGCTGAAATGATCTCTCGGCTCCTCGGTTGTCATTTCTGCTCCGTAAAGGAATCACAGCACGCGTCGGCTTCCAGCACGCTGGGTCGGGACACGATGCCGGGTGTCGGAGAGATCGATGTCTTCCTCGTTAGTATAGGACCTGTCACGCGGACCTAACTAAAGTTAGGGGGCCTGTCTGGTGTGTAAAACACTTGGTTTCAGCAGTGTAGCTGTTGTATTTGAAATGCTATTGAGCCATGGAGAAGACCCACCTATCGGACTGTGTTACCTGTAGTGTTATCTTCAGAAAATCATTGCAAAATAAAGAAAGGGGCCACAGCCACAGCAAGGTTGTATGAGGTTCGGGGGCCTGTCTGGTGTGTAAAACACTTGGGTACAGCAGTGTGGCTGTAGTATTTGAAATGCTTTTGAGCCATGAAGATGACCCACCTATCCTAGTGTATTACCTGTAGTGTTATTTTAAAAAAATCATTAAAAATAAAGGTTCCACAACCCAAAACAAAGCTGGGAAAAGTCAGAGGACCTGTTTAGTGTGCAAAACACTTGCAGCATTGTGGGTTCTGTGATTTAAATGCTATTGGTTTGTGAACAGAATACCCCTATCCCAGTGCATTGTGCTATATTAAATAAAAGCATGAGAAAAAGAGATTCAGAATGCAAAGCTGTGTCAGTGTTCTGTGTAAAAAATCGGTTTGAACATCATGGGATCTGTTTTTAATAAGCTGCTGAGTAAAGAATATTTTAATCTTCCTGCTGTCAGTAGTATTTTCAATATAGTTGACCCTTACCTGAACGAAAACAGGGCGTAAAAGAAGGGTTTCAGAAATCAAACAAAGCTTTATTCCCGTGCTTACAGTCTGGGTAATTGGAGACTGTGCTGTTCTGCTTCCTGTGGTCATATACGGGTTTTTCGCATGAAGCCGTATTGAATAGTATTTCTCGCGTTGTGAACGTGTGCACACAGCGGTCCCCCGGGTTCCAGTTCGTGCGTAATTACGCATCGATGAAAAACCGGAGGTTTAAAAAAAGATAATTAGCTCACTGATAGTTTGATGTAAAGTCTGTGGAAATATCCATGAGTCGTGGTCTTTAAAATGCTTTTGGTTTGAAGGTGTTCTGTGCTTCCATTGCGGAGATCTGGACAAAAGAATATTCGTGCTTGGTCAAAAAAATGTCATATAAACGAAAAAGTAAAGGCTGAGAAAGCATCCACAATGTATTTTATACACAAAGCAAGTGTTTTTGTAACTCTAAGAGATTTCGTGAAAGCGCTACAGGCGTGCCAAAATCGTTTTCGAACTTCAAGCTAACTTTACCCTGGTGTTTGCCGTCACCCTGCGAGGGAGAAGAGCCATCAATCACCGAGGCAACCACTGAGACAGTTAACATGAAACACGTGAAATGCGAGATGTTGTGATTTTTTTCCCGCTTAAGGCTTCTATCGTTTCTACTCTAACGAGAAAGAACTCTTTATTAGAAGTGAGATTTTAACAAACGTCTCCAAGGTTAACTACGACCTGAACGCATCGCCTTAGACCACCAGCCATCTTGCCTGTGGTACTTATAATGAAGTATGTATTTTATTTCTTTCTACTCGTTGATAAGAAAAAAAGTGAAATCATGTAATTAGGGATATGTCTTTTTTTCATGGGAAAACTAGCCCGAGCAAATGTAAAGTTTAGAGCAACGCTCAATAAAAATGATCAGAAACAGAAAGCGCTTCTTATGTGGATCAGTATATTCCGAAACCACTGGTTCTGCAGAAGAAATAAGAAAAGCCGAACTCAAAGCACTGTGGTGCCATTACAGGTACTCTGTCTGCAGCTGCTTTAAGATCTACTCACACCGTGTTGCCATTAAGGCTACCTAGTTTAAAAAAATCTTATCGTCACCTTTTTGAACGTGATTATTAGACACCCGTTAAATCTCAACCGAGGTTTCTTGAGAGATCGTTCAGCGAGCGAGTATTAAAAAACTACGTCGCTTCCAACCTCTGCTCTCACTGTAAACTCGGACGTGATGTTCTGCAGATGTGCAGTGTGCCTTTCCTCTTGTCGTATTCAAGAGTACTCACTGTGTGAGCTCCTCACTGCGTGTTCTGTACTCTACTGTGATTTAATTTAGATGATTACGTGGAGTAGAGTGACAAGATCTACTTGAACATTTTCGGTTTGTGAAACGAAACACTAAATACACTACTGTAAATACAAGTAATGGACATTTAAAATAACCACAGTACAGCTAGAAGAGTGAAAGATAAAAGACTACTTAGAATGACATTCACAATAGACTTAGGAATGGCACAATCGCCCGAACAGGGACTTGAACCCTGGGCCCTCAGATTAAAAGTCTGATGCTCTACCGACTGAGCTATCCGGGCCCTGAAAGAAATTCAACACTGTCGGGATCCTCGCAAGTCACGTGTCTCTTGTGCCGAAGAGTAGTCATACTTGACCCGTCTGGAATGACCACTGACAGAAGTAGAATGAGTAAGAAATACAGCATGACATGGGTAGTTAAGGGGCTCCCACAACCCATCTTTCCTCACATTACTGTTTTTTTTCAATAGCATTTTGACCTTTTTTCACATTTAATAAAATCTTTTAATCAACAACATTAAAAAGAAAACAAAAAAAAAAAACAAAAGAAAAACATTTTTGGAACAATAATTTAAAAAAATCTTTCAATGCCTTGGTTGTATACGTGTGCACACCCTTTATAAAGGGAGTTGCAACAGTGCTGAAATGTAAAGAGCATTTCTGTAGAGAAAACAGCATTTTTTCTGCCTTGATGTTAAGCTTAAGGAGCCTGTCTTTAGAAATTCTATTTCTTAACACCCTGCACAGCCTCCCGACAGACTAACGCATATTTTTGGGAGAAATTGGCTCACACACCGGAAGACACTAACGTTTATTTACGTTAGAGTATGTGAATAACAGTTTAACTGAAAAAGTTTGTAATTGTGATTTTGTTAAAATTCAATAAATCGTCTATCATCAGTAAGTAATTATTGAGAAATTGTTTTATTTCATAAACTATAAGACAATTTAGAGAGTTTATAGGTCATAAACGTCGCTTATGTTCTTTTAACTCTAGCGTTCAGGATCCAAACCCAGGTGCGGACGGTTGTGTTTCTTGAATCTCTTGTAATCATCAAAAGTCGATGTGTAGTCCTTCAGTACTTTCTCCAGTTGTGCCATGGATATTTTATACGATCAATACTTATCATGCTCTTTGCATTTTCCTTAACAAACTGAAAAAGTTCAAAGTGTGTTTATGGCTGTGCTTCACATCTACACGAGAGCAGTACAGGACACGCAGGACACGCAGTGAGAAGTTCGTGAAGCTTTCAGTTTAGTTTAGTTTAGTGCGGAGTTCAGAAGGAGGATTCGCTCGCTGAATAATCTCTCAGGAAATCCCGGGTGAGATTCAACAGGTGTTTTCTGCAACAGCCACGACAAGTGTGAAGCAATCTCTAGATTTCCTGAATTTGAACTAAATTATTAGTTCAAATAATTTAGGATTTAACAGAACTAAATGAGGTACATTTAAAACAGCAGCGCAACTCTGCAGCACGTCGAGTGTGCCTGCATTTAATTTTGTAAACCTGGCTCTCTCTGAACACGAGCAAAGAGTTCTCACTCAACAGAAGATTGCGATGTGAGTACTATAACATAAAGCACCTGGAGATACCAGAGATTGAACCCAGGACCTCATACATGCAAAGCATGCGCTCTACCACTGAGCTACATCCCTGATGGAAAAAGTTTGTGGAACAGACTTAGAGATGTGCAAATGCTCACTGATCACACCAATCACGAAGAATGCCTGCAGTTTCCCACTTTCGCGTTTCTTCTACTACAGAGTAAATTCATAGGAATGAAGAAATAAACAAGGAAAAATAATCGCATCGAAGCTTCAAGAGACTGGGCACAAATTAATCTGTTATTTTTGTATCCAGTTACATGGGCGACGGTGGTTGATTCCCAGACGGGGGAGTGCTTTTTTCTACCTCCTTACTCGACTGTCTTTCAATTCTATTTTATTTGAAAGCTTTTTGCATCTTTTAAGTGCTCTTGATTAAACTATGCATAGAAAAACAGCAGTACTGATGATTTAACGTAAAAGGGTGAAACAATGCCCCAACCACAGGAATGGTAACAGGAAGGATCGTGTTCTTATTTAATATGTCCTTTTGAGATGTCTTGTCAATGCACACAGGCGGTAGAGCTGAATAATTTACTTTTAGTGGTGTTTTTAAACAAAGATGGAACACGTTCTTTCTATACCAGGAAGAAAGGAGCAGACTTTACTTTAAGAGGCAAAATGACACCTTATCAAAGCTAATATTAATTAAAATGACATCACAACAAAAGAGTGGAGCCTTGAGTGAATAAAGCCTTGAGTGGAGCCTTGAGTTTTCATTGGAAGTCTGTGTCTCCATAACTTTGTAGGTGAGAGAGAGGATTGTAATAATTTGCAGGTGCTTCTCGGGAGTGCGTTGGTGGTACAGGCGCCTTCCAAATAATTGAGTCAGGTTTGAATCCCAGCCAGTGCAAACCCAAATCTTTTCAAGATAATCTGTGGTCCGCTAACACATCTTTTGAAACACTACAACAGGTAACACCCCGTGTAAAACATCATGAGCATCTGTTAAACCTCTCTACCTGCCCGTTCCTCACAGAAACATGACGAGGGTCTAAAGGGACATTTTGAGCCGTAGAAACATTTTATCATTCCGTACTTTCCTGTGCGGTCAGGCCAGTTCCACTTTAACTGCGCCCGACAACGGAGGTCGTTTTGAAAACAACGAGAGTAAAGGGACACTGCACGTCTGCAGAACATCACGTCCAAGTTTAAGGACAGCAACATCAGAGATTGGAAGCTAGGGAGTTTCAGGTCTGTGTTTTTATTATAGGTTCAAGAAAATCTGAATACCTTTTCAAGACGTATTTCAGAATCCCAGTCAAAGACAGTACGAATGCCGCATAGATCTGCATTGTACAATTAGTATAGTTTGGCCGTTGAATCAAACACGCCTTATGAAGCATTTCTAAAACAGGAGAGATCATCAGGGAATGCGTCTTCCTGTAAAAATAAAATGACTTCAAGGGCACTATAAGCAGAGGTGTGAAAGCCTTCTCTACAGAAGAACTAAAGCCAGAGATGCCAAAGAGGTTGAGATTTCACCACGTGAGAGAAAGCATCTCAGAAAACGAAGTTGCGGTCATTTCCACATGTTATTAAACCACTAGGTCAAACGACAAGAGCTGAAGAGCCGCTGTTGAAAGTAACACGGCCGAGCGCTCTAAGGAGCTGGCTTAAACCTCCAGCCTCTTCAGGAGCATCTGTTGGAGTCACACTGCTACAGCGTATCTCCTTGTTAAGTATCCCTTTTATTGTTGTTGCTACTGTAAGAAAACCGGCTCAGGGACGCCAAATATGTAACTGTAGTGGCTCTCTGAAGGCACCAGTTCTGTAGGGTTTGGGCATTTACTGGAACAATTATTAATTGTAGCAGTAAATCACAAAGTTGATTCTTTTGATGGCTTTAGAATCCAACCATGCGATATAACTCAAACAACGCACACACACAGGTACTAATACACGAGGATACATTTATTAATACATAGAATATGCATATAAAACTAACAGATCTTATCGAGAGGGTTATCAGAATACAAAAGGTATATTCAGTCAGTTACAAAGTATTACACACACCAAGAGGACATACGTTCAGTATATCATTCATTAAGACCGTTTCGTAAATGCACTTGGTTATAACTTCTACATTAAATACTCAAAACAAGTACATAACTCTTAGGAATTAAATTGATATCAACTGGTTGGGATAACAATTGAATTCTCGAGCTGTAATGCATTGAAGTTGAATACTCATCCAATCTCTGTGGATTCAGATCTCCTGCGGGCACAAAGAAACAGTTGCAGGCTTGTTGCTGTCCAATCCGCGCTCTCTGGCTCGGTGCCAGGCTGTGCTGTGCGGCTTGCGACGGTGCGCTGCTGATGCTCACTGACCGGCTAGTTAGTGTTGGCTTTAACTAGCAAAGTTTGTGCACAGGAGAAAAGATGACTGTGGGTCCCAGCAAGTCAGGATGAGGACCGGTTCGTTCCTGATGAAGAGCTAGTTCTGAATAGTGATTCAGCTGTCCACAGTTCCGACCTGTTCACGAGGCCTGCTGCTGGTTACTCTCTGGCAACCTCCACTCTAGACTCTTAGAACAAAGGAAAGTTCTGGCACTCAGACACACTGGCCGTTCCGTGGTTGTCCGGGCTGAGTCTCAGGATGGTCAGGAGGCGCGCTGCGAGAATGTCCTGCCCTTGGGAGCCTTCTGCTCTTGGGCCGTCCTGCCCTGGAATTCTCCTTTGAATTCCCTTTAGAACAGTCCACAGAATCCTCTCCAGAATCTTACTGAATCTCACTGAATCTCTCAGGCTCTCTGTGTTGCCTGTTTTTACCTGGAGGAACTTCAGCTCATTGATTGGCTGAAAGTTCCATGGGCATCAGAGTCCCACGTGGGTTACTCGGCCCTACCAGTCCCTGATTGGTTGATCAAGGTGAGATATGAGTCACTTACTCCTGACACTTAGTAATGCAGTCCAGATGTCCAACTGGCACTCCCTAGACGGATAGGCGCCAATGGATGACCATTGATCATGATAGCCAGGCTTAGCTAAGTGCATCCCCCTTTGGGAGCTGTCCTAGGACCTTAAATCACCCTGCATGAATAGTCTCTCTGTGGCTGCACCACAGAGATGAACAGAGAAATGGGGCCTCATTTGGGAAGCTCAGAAACACTTAATTCTGCCTTATTATTAAGCCTCGCCGCTACACTACCTCCAGGCGATGGAAACCAGATTCAGAAAAAAAATAATTTGTACAACATTATTCCTATGCTTGCTTGAAGGTGCCGTGGCCCACCTGTGCCTGTTTCAAAGTCTTCAAAAAAACTAGCAATGTGGGAGTCTCAATAGTAAGGGAACATAACTGTTGCCAGTGACTAGTATTTGTGCATATCCTGCCTTGTTTTTTAGTCAACAAAGCTTGTCTCTCTTCACACCCATCTTCTGAATGACGTGTGCTTGGTACAGCCCCCCACTCCATGGTCTGATCACAAACAGATCTGGTGAGCTGTCAGTCCAGGTTGGAAGTAACTAAAGCACTAAGAATCTGACTTAGGAACGAGAAGACCGTGTTTTTTAAAATGAGTAAATAAATAATATAAAATAATATACTGCCTGCAAGACTAAGTCAAGTTCAAGTTCAAGTTTATTGTCATTATACTCATACGCAGGTATATGGTATAACGAAATGCTATTTAGCTAGCTCTCGGACATAAGTAGTACAAAGAAAAAAACACAACAACAATACAATTGTATAACAAAAGAAAGACAGAGACAACAGCCGATGTGCAAAAAACAACAACAGGCAGTGTGCAAAACAACAAAAAGGTAACAGGTTATGTGCAAAAACATGCATCAAAAGAATGAAATAAAGGGATAGAAATGATGGGGAGTGAGCTTTTGACATGTATGGTAGAGGTAGATTTTCAATGTGTGTTTGGGTTTTTGATAAGAAAAAAGGCACTGTGAGGTTCAGATCATAGGTGAGAGGTGAGGTGAGAGTGAGAGAGGCTGGGAGTTTAATAGTTTAATAGTGCGGGGGTAAAAACTGTTTCTGAGACTGGTAGTCCAGACCCAAATGCTCCGGTACCGTTTTCCATGTCATGCTAAACGCCACAAATTGTGTTCGTCCAGTCGTATCAATTGTCCTAAAGTTACGGAAAATCGGATGCGACTGGTGCAATCAGCACACATTTTTTCAGGATAGTCGAGCGGTTTAAAACAGCAAATTCACAGCTTCGTGTCTTTTAAGCTTTGTGTTTCGCTCTCCAAATAGAGGCATGGGTTCAAATCCCACTCCCGACAATTAGGCGTTTTACCCTGTCTTTTTTACCTGCCTTTACACTCTTTCAGTCTTGTTGTGCTCGCTGACAATCACAGTACGAGGAAAACGGAGAAACTGCTTAGCAAAAACAGAACGGACAGAAAAATGCTTTGTAAACACGTGAATGTGGTTAGCAGCAGTAAGGTATGCATTCAAATGTTTAAGGCTGATTTATAAAAGCAGCAGAAGAAAGGTGCAGCCTTTGTGAGAATTCGCGGGTTTTTATGCTGCTTGGACTTCTTTCAAGCCTATGAAGTGACCCCCGTTTTATTTTCATTTTTAAACTTCAGAACCGAATAACAAAGAGGTTTCATGTGTGACAGCATTCCGTTGCAAATACCGTTTCCACGATGTATTCAGCGACGGGAATGAAATATTTTAGTGCTGGCTCAAATGCGAGGAATTTCAGAAAAACCTGGAAAAGCAACGCTTGCAGTAAATGACATATCTAAAGCGTGTAGTCAGCATGAACAGAACAACGCAATGCTCTGTAAAAATGATCTGAAGCCGCAATTACTCTTTTATCTCAGGCAGTTCATTCCCATACGATGTTTCCGCAGAATAAATGAAATGCCGAACTCCAAACATGTTGTTGCCATTATTGTTACTCCTGCTGCTGTAGTTTTAAGCTTTAATCAGTGGGTATGTAATGTTGTAAAGGGGCTGGACTACTTTGTTCAGTCCAAATTCCATTATGTGAATGTATGCTTTTTTAATATAAGCATTAACAATACAATGCGTGCTCACAAACCGTTACTTATTAGCTTAAGAAGCGGCAGTGTTTTGACAAAGTGTGGTATTCGAACAGAAAATGCTGAAGTGTTTAATACTTGCTTGTGAGCAGATCTCCCTCGATTTAGACAAACTCTTGTTCGGCCGATGATTTCAGATCAAAATCTTCACTTCCGCCATCAGGTCATGCTAGGAGGATTGGGGGGATCAAATTGACACAGAGGGACCCAATGTGGGGGCTGAACCCACAGTTCTGAGATTAAGAGATTCTTCTTCTATGGACTTCGACTATATAACTCTTGTGCTACAGCAGTAATGTTTCTGGGTGTGGATGAACATTAAATTAGAGACTGACAGCAGGAACACGTGGCCCACAGGCAGTGACAGTATCGCTATATTTGGCTGCAGTATATTGTGTTGAGAGCAGCAATAACGTTCCTGCAGAGATGGAAGTTCCTTTAATACAGCTCTTTCAATCAGACAGAGTAACAGGAACTGACCTAAAGTTTCGGCTGTGGATCCATCTCCACATAGGGGAAGGAGACAGTAAAATAGCGATGAAGAAACAAAGATTTGTGCTCGTTGCAAAGTAGCAAAGAGGTGGTCAGACACATAAAATAGCTTGGTGATAATTTGCAGCGACAGTTTTATGTTATTTAGTACACGGATTTCTCTTCATGTTCCTTAAGATGTGTAATTTTTATGTTGGTTGTATGAGAACATGTTCTTCTAAAGTCCTGTCAATTGACAGTGGAGAGCTAGCTGGTGCACATCTTCAAGAAGACTCTCTTTAAGGCGATTACAAGTTTCTCGAACAAATCTGTGTCATATTTTTAAAATAGTTTAGCTAATGCGCAACGAGAGTACAAATAAATTCTCCCACCCTCCATTCGAAGATAAAACTCCATGTGCGAGTCTAAGTTTCCTTGAAGCTACTGATGTTCGTTATTATTGGACATTCCCGGTGATATTGACTAAGGAGCTCAATTTTTACTTGTTGTAGTTGAACATGAGCAAAACATTCGTATCCCCTGCAAATATCGGCAAGGTCAGTGATATTCTCAACAATTTCTGCCATTTCAATTCGTGCAATTCGTGCCATACTTTTTCGAAATGTATTTTGACATGCCAGGATCAGAGGGTCATATTTAAAAAACTGGTGCATTAAAGTTTCTTGTACTTCAGGATTTTGATAGTCTGTTACATTGTCTTTCACACGTCGGTGTCAGAACTGTGAGACATTTTCATAATCGGGGGGAAGGCTGTAGCAATAAGCAGAAAGTGCAATCACCTTTTCCCAGTGTAAGTCCGTGTTGTGGTGAGTTTTTAAAATTGGTTTGCGATTTTCTGAAATATATTCCGTACAAAAATATAATTTGGACAGTCGCTATTTATTTGGATATTCCCTTTCAGTGAAGATGTCTGCAGTATTCCACCCGAATTAGTACTGATCAAAGAGAGCCATCTACAGGCGAAAGGCGACGTAACATCACAGCAGCACCATTTAAGGTGGAACGAAAAACACGCATAAGAAGCTGGCGAATAAGAAGCTACTGTAACTTCAGCCTCGTAGCAGACCCTGGGAGGCACACTCAAAATAATCATCTTTCCCAGTACTTCAGAGTCATATTTAGATCGCTTTACTGCAATTTTATTTGATTGATGGGAGATGTGAAGCCATCGTGCCTGTACTGCGCTTTCACAGTGAAATTGAAGCCATTTCTCATACTTTCTCTCAGTGTCCAGGCTGCAATTGCGTGTAAAGGAGGCGACTTGAAAATGAAACGTGTAATCACCTTACAGAAGGTCTTCACGATGGGGTGCGTCAGCTAGTTCTCCATTATTGTCAGTTTACTGGACTTCTGAAGAAACCTATCTACAACGAAGATACAAACCGCACAGTTTAAGGCACATGAAGAGAAATCTGTTTGCTGATTGACTCAAAAAATGTCGATACAAATAATCTGCCAGGTTGATTTACTTGTCCTACCACCTCCCTCCGTCCCCCTTTGCTGTTAGCACAATTCTTTCAGTTTCTTTTCTTGTATTTTCCTTGCTATTTTAGTGTTCCCCATGTATAGATGGATCCACAACCGAAACCGTTTTCACCCTGTTCCTGCGCATCTTGCACAGTTCCAGTGGCGCAATCGGTTCGCGTGTGGCACTTATACAGCAGTGCACAGCAGAGTCATGCTGAGGTTGAGTTCAAGCCTCACCTAGAGTAGTGTCTTTACAGTGCCTTGCGAAAGTATTCGGCCCCCTTGAACTTTTCAACCTTTTGCCACATTTCAGGCTTCAAACATAAAGATATAAATTTTTTATTTTATGTGAAGAATCACCAACAAGTGGGACACAATTGTGAAGTGGAACGAAATCTATTGGATTTTTGAAACTTTTTTAACTAATAAAAAAATGAAAAGTGGGGCGTGCAAAATTATTCGGCCCCCTTGCGTTAATACTTTGTAGAGCCACCTTTTGCTGCGATTACAGCTGCAAGTCGCTTGGGGTATGTCTCTATCAGTTTTGCACATCGAGAGACTGAAATTCTTGCCCATTCTTCCTTGCAAAACAGCTCGAGCTCAGTGAGGTTGGATGGAGAGCGTTTGTGAACAGCAGTTTTCAGCTCTTTCCACAGATTCTCGATTGGATTCAGGTCTGGACTTTGACTTGGCCATTCAAACACCTGGATACGTTTATTTGTGAACCATTCCTTTGTAGATTTTGCTGTATGTTTGGGATCATTGTCTTGTTGGAAGATAAATCTCCGTCCCAGTTTCAGGTCTTTTGCAGACTCCAACAGGTTTTCATCCAGAATGGTCCTGTATTTGGCTGCATCCATCTTCCCCTCAATTTTAACCATCTTCCCTGTCCCTGCTGAAGAAAAGCAGGCCCAAACCATGATGCTGCCACCACCATGTTTGACAGTGGGGATGGTGTGTTGAGGGTGATGAGCTGTGTTGCTTTTACGCCAAACATATCGTTTTGCATTGTGGGCAAAAAGTTCGATTTTGGTTTCATCTGACCAGAGCACCTTCTTCCACATGTTTGGGGTGTCTCCCAGGTGGCTTGTGGCAAACTTTAGACGAGACTTTTTATGGATATCTTTGAGAAATGGCTTTCTTCTTGCCACTCTTCCATAAAGGCCAGATTTGTGCAGTGTAAGACTGATTGTTGTCCTATGGACAGACTCTCCCACCTCAGCTGTAGTTCTCTGCAGTTCATCCAGAGTGATCATGGGCCTCTTGGCTGCATCTCTGATCAGTCTTCTCCTTGTCTGAGCTGAAAGTTTAGAGGGACGGCCAGGTCTTGGTAGATTTGCAGTGGTCTGATACTCCTTCCATTTCAAGATGATCGCTTGCACAGTGCTCCTTGGGATGTTTGAAGCTTGGGAAATCTTTTTGTATCCAAATCCGGCTTTAAACTTCTCCACAACAGTATTACGGACCTGCCTGGTGTGTTCCTTGGTCTTCATGATGCTCTCTGCGCTTTCAACAGAACCTTGAGACTATCACAGAGCAGGTGCATTTATACAGAGACTTGATTACACAAAGGTGGATTCTATTTATCACCATCAGTCATTTAGGACAACATTGGATCATTCAGAGATCCTCGCTGAACTTCTGGAGTGAGTTTGCTGCACTGAAAGTAAAGGGGCCGAATAATTTTGCACGCCCCACTTTTCATTTTTTTATTAGTTAAAAAAGTTTCAAAAATCCAATAGATTTCGTTCCACTTCACAATTGTGTCCCACTTGTTGGTGATTCTTCACATAAAATAAAAAATTTATATCTTTATGTTTGAAGCCTGAAATGTGGCAAAAGGTTGAAAAGTTCAAGGGGGCCGAATACTTTCGCAAGGCACTGTAGCTACTGAAAGCAACTGTTAAGTTTAGATACTATCAGGTATCCGATGGAGATAAATTAACATCAAACGAAGAAGTAAAGGTTTACTTCGAGTCACAATCAAATAAGGCTCCACAGCTGAAACATTGTGTTTCCTTCTCTTTTCAGCATGGAATAAACCTTGACTTTTTCCTTTGAAGCCCATGCATGCTGACGCAGCTCCCTACTTAAATTACCATCAGCTGTGTACCTCCAGCTGACCTATACACAAATATATGAGAGAGGTCTACTGAGACGAGAGGAGCACTGAAGACTTGAAAAAGCTCTCGCATTAGACTCTGTGTTTTTGTTGTTCCCCAGATTTGTTTTTAATGTTCTTTTTCTTTTGAAGTTGTTGCGTTTGGTTTTTTTTTCGTAGTTGTTAGACTACTACAGGGATTTACCTAGGTTCCTGGAAGACTTCTTGTTTTGTGTTTGTTGTGTTTTCGGGTTACAACAATTTTTTTTTCTATTGATAGGACCCCACGCATTACTATTGGAGTAGTTAACATTAGTTCTTACATTGTACAGTACCTGAAATTACCACATAAACTACTACTCTGTTTCCTTTTTTTTAAAAGGCACAAGTGAAGTTTGTTTTTCCTTGCTGCTGATTGGTAGCTACAATGGGTCAATTGCAATAAACTTATATTCACAATGAATGTTATCATTACACGTATTTATTAATAAAAGTGTTATTTATTAATAATTAAGTTCCATGTATATCTTCATTAGTAGCTGTATTACAAGTAATGCATATACAGTCTTTATTATAGTTAGTTTTCAGTTATCCTGGGGAGGGAAGAGAATGGAGATTAAGGAAATAAAAATTTAAAGGGCTTTTAAGTCTTCAATGTGTTCTGTCATAGCTGTGTGTTGTCATATCTGGGTGTTAATTTAGTATATTTGTTGTATTATTTATTGTGATTTGACACTACACTTGTGTTTCTCAGGAGAAAGCAGTAATATTTTTTTTTAGTTTTTTGAGGGTACAGAAAACTGTATTGTACGGCCAAATGTAAGGTAACATTAAGAAACCCTTATTGTTACCTTTTGCAACGTTATTTATTTAAGACTGGTCTTCGGAACAGTGTCCCTTACGTATCTGTGACTGTAGTCCAACAATAACAGTGCTGAAATAGCCGGAATGTGTGGGAAGAAGATGGAGATGGAACAGGAGGCTTATTCAGTCGATAGAAAGGTTGTGTAGGACTGAACACACTACGGTTATGGTACTGGGTTTAAGAGCATTACGATCCTACAGTCTCCTGATCCGTAATCAGATGCGTTATCCAATGCACCACTGGCCCTTGTACCGCATTCCTCAAGTGCACCACTGTGAGCTTGTGCCGCTACAATAATAAATCGCCCCAGTCCAAATTTTCTCAATTAGGTGCACGTTTTCTACGTGTATTTAGTTAATAAGTCTTTCATTTTGTCTGTTTTAAAAATTGCATCTCTTTAAAACAGACAAACGAGTTTATGTCGCGCTGAAATTCACACATGAGGGAATTCAAATGAAAGAAATCGCAGTAAAGATATCGTGCTTAAAAAGAAATCCAGAGTGGAGACGCTGGTGATAAAAAAACAGAGCTTCATATGATGCATGAGATGCTTTACCTCTGAACTAAACTTGGCTCTTTAATCGTGTTAGGAAGAGTGTATAGTCAACAGTGTACATTTTAAAAATCAAAGCAAGACAATGAGACACGAAGTGAATTCGGAACACGAGCCTCTCCTTCATTGTTTAATGAGCTTTTGATAAACATCTAAGTGAAAGACAAATTCACTATTTTCACTTTGTGATTAAAAAACACTTTTATCACATGTTAAGCACTCCTGATGGTGTCTATTGTTCTCTTTTCTACCCTCATCATTTGAGGATCCCCAGCTAAAATATCTTTTTAAACTACAACAAAATTGCAATATTTTGAATACTATTTAAGTTTACATAGTCACATTCCCGGTGATATTGACTTAGGCGCTCAACTATTAACTTCTTGTAGTTTGACTTTAGCCAAAAGTTTGAAATCTCTGCAACTATCAGGATGCTTAAGGACATCCAAAGAAACCCCATCACATTTAGGGGAGACGGTGTTGAGGTCGGATTAATTTGAAATGCGTCTCTGGGGACTTTTGATTTACCAACGTTATGTTTAACTGAAGGATACGCTGACTGACTGTGCCATAGAAACTAGCGCACATCACCTTTCTTCTACATTCACAGGTTTTTGGCTAAAGACAAAAAATCTTTTTCGTTTCCTTGCCAGCTGGCAGTAATTCCTCTGCACTGACAAAACAGATGAGTATTTTATCTTTCGCAATTTGTATGAATTTTTTAAAAAACAAGTTGTTCCAAAAATTAAATGAACACTAAATTTAATGTAGAAGCATGTTGCTGTCCATAATGATAAACTGTGTGGCAACCCCAGGATCTCCTGTTTACTAAACAGGCACTTTAACCAACTAAGCCACAGCATTCTCTTATCCTAGTGTTAATCCCGCATCAGCAGGGTCAGCTTGTCGGCACGCCCATCTCCATTTGGTGGTTTGAGCTGATGTTGCCATGACGTTGCCATTAAATGCGACCGAGAATACTCCAACCGGCGCGCTGCTACGCCTGCCGTCGGAGAACTAAGCCACGGCACTGGCATCAAATATCCCTTTTACAGCCACTTGGACACATCTCAATTGCTCTGAGACACCTGCATTCAGTTTGGCTGAGCCTGCTCGCTGAGCAAGTGACGAGAAATGGCTTATGTCCAAGGAGCTCAATTTGCTTTTTATGTTCAACGGGGTGTCCACTACAGCTAACACTGAAGCGCAGCACAGGCTCTGTGGTTTGACATCTCCCAAGGTAAATGTTGAAATTGTAGGTGGAAGAGGAAAATTACCCTTGAGCATGGGGAAAGAGCCAACTCATGTCCGGAAGGGGCTAAAGTGTGTATGGAGGTGGCCTAGTGGTTAAAGCAATAACTTCTTAATACATTATACTCTGCACAAGTAGGTTTGAACCCCATCCTTGTCGAGGAAGGGCTTTGACACATTTTGACCTTTTTAAACTTGGTGTGCTTTCATTTTGTTTGTTCGCTCCTATACTGTAACAGTAATATTTCTAGATGTGCATGAACATGGTAGGCTGACAGCAGGAACATGTGGCCCACAAGTAGTGACAATATCAGAGGTGTCTGCAGTGTGTTGGTTTGTGAGCAACAATAAAATAACTTGACGTGGAAGCAGGTGTGCCTGCATTAACACAGCTCCATCGATCGGAAAAAGCAACACAAGAACAGACTTAAATTCAACAGCGAGTTTCTGTAGCTGAAAACAGAAACTACTCCACGTGATGATTGAACTCACAACCTCGACATAACTCCACTTTAAAAGCACCCCAACCTGACCAATTGCGCTACTGGAGCGACACAGCACAGTAGCACATTTTCCTTAGTGCACTGAAACAGTGCTTATTCCCTAGCCTACCAGCTTCAAGACTTTTTTAAATCGATCGAAGATTCATTGGAAAACGTTTGTCGATGGATCAGGTGGGAATCACACCCGGATTCACTGCTTTCAAGGCAGCTTTGTTCATCATTATACCCAGGACTGGCGCCAGGTGAATGATCTGTAGGGGGGCATCTGAAATCCTGAGGGGGGCAGTGATATTTTGGTTTAAACGGAGCCGTTGCAACCATCCAAGTGAATTCTTGCAAGCATGCCACTGATTAGTATTTCATGTCAGAAGATAACAACAAGCAATCTGGTATTTAGCGATGAAGAACAGTTCCACGTTCATCAGAACTCACGTGATTATTTTTGCCTGGAGCATCAACCATATGTGTTCATTTTTGCAACAACATCAACAGTAACGAGGTTCTGAATCATTAAGAAATCATTGTAAAACCAACAGAAAGTACAAACGTCTATAACTACAGTCCTAGTTATATAACAATTGTAAGTATAAGGATAAACTACTGCAAGGCAGTGGTCCACCTGAGCAAATAAGGTCATAATAATGTTGACACCCCAAAACATAGACACTATGTAACATGCTGTTCCTGGACGGATAGCCTTTCTGCACATCAAACAGTCCGATGTAGTAACTGTGAATTCGGGGTTAGTGTAGTTATCTGACCATTGACAAAGTAGAACTATTTTTTACGGCGCAAGTAAAGTGAAAGTGTTCAAAAACTTTTTATCCAAACCTTTTATCCAAAACTGAGGGGGGTGGGACTGTTCAGTTGAGCGGGCGATTTTGGCATGCCAGTAACATTTTCACAAAACGTCCTAGAGTTACAAAAACACTTACTTTGTGTATAAAGTGCATTTTGTACACACTGTAAGTTCACAACGCGAGAAATACTGCTCAATATGGGATCCTGTCCAGGAATATCAGGGCTGTAGGGGGTCAGATCTATAGATGTAGTAAACACATTAGTGGAGACGGTGTGTCTGCTCTCTGTGTGAGAGCCGGACAGGAAGTATAATCTGTGGTCTGGGAAGAAGAGACCCTCGTTGGAAGAGCGGCATTCCTCACAGGAGAGAATGAAAAAAAAACTTTTTCAGGGATGCTGATTTTTCTCCTTGGGGGAATTAAAAGCACTTCTAGGGAGTGACCTCGTGGCGCAACGGTAGCGCATCTGACACCACATCAAAAAGCTGTGTGTTCAAATCATGTTTAGATTGGCTGATGTATTTTAAGGTTCAGCTGGTGCTGAACCCAGAAATTACACCATGCAGTCCAGTTTTATCTGTATACCACATAGATAATCTAAATGAAATAACAGAGCAGTACAGAACACGCATTCAAGAGAGTGCACAGCAAGTCATCTTGAACACAACAAGAGAAAAGGCACACTGCACATCTGTGAAACATCATGTCCGACTCTAGAGACAGACACATCAGAGAATGGAAGTTTCAGGCCCCTTTTTTATTACAGGTTCAAGCTAACCTGAAAGTTACAGTTTTAGGTCACTTTTGTATTAAATAAAATAAATATTATTTGCCCTTTTTTAAATTGTGGATGAAATCCACTCCCATGTACCAAGACCTTACAGTATATTCATGTTAATTAAAATGACCAACGCTATTGGACATTAGCTGGTGCTTTTTGTAACGATTTTCTATTTCATGCAGGAAAGAAAGGAAACCCGACCCAACGTTTGCTTTCAGGTGCGGTTCATTCACATAATGGACATCTATTTCTGAGGAGCCTGATTTAAAATCACACAAATCCGGTAGAATCTATATCTATACAGTATGTCTACTTACTCTATCTGTATCTCTACTGTATCTGTATCTATAGATATACTCCTTAGATCTATATTGTATCTATATTTATATTATTATTGATATATATTGGATATTTAAAAACCCTCCCAGTACCAGGATTTCGTGTCGCGGCAATTTTTCATCTTGAGTATTTAAAACTGCAGCGCGCACAGTTTATTATCATCAATAAAAACCCACCACAGCCAGATAGCAGATTTGACATGTAAATTTCGTGTCGGTTTGTGATTTGATCTGAGGCGAGTTCTCTCTGCCAGAGAACAGAAGAATGCTCTCGGTGCAGAAGCACACAAGTGTACAATAGTTGACATTAAAGCACCAGGTTGTGTTTCTATGCCAGGAGCTGTTATTGAGGATCAGCTGGGCGAGAGTGTTGATGTACGGGAGCTCTCTGCTTGTGAGGAGCTGACAGGCGGGATACCTGCTGTATCTGCTGAGATGCTTGTGTACTACATTGCCAACAATACACGGAAATGTGGGCGGAAGTGAGGGCGATCAAGTGAAGACACAAGAGTATTCATGTCCCTTCTCCGAGTCTCTTTATTAAACAGTACAAATACAAGAGCGGTACACAACAGAGCATTTCAGCAGGAATTGATGGCGGCTTCTATCAATGACAATTTGAAGTTTGCACATTTGAGATATTGTTATTATTATCACACTCCTTCACGGGCTGCTTCAGTACGGCGTGGTTTGACTTTATTATTCTGTTAATACTTATTATCTTTTAAATCATAAAGGGGGTCTGGCTGATTACTGCACCTCACACCCTCTCTGCCCAGACGGGGGGGTGAGAACAGATGTAGAGCAGCAGATAGAAGAAATGTAACAGTTTAATTAGAATATATATTAATATATCAGGGAAGTTATTGATCATTAGTTTCACGTGAATTTAATGTTCCAGATCTCTGTGTCAGAAAACATGATGGGAAGTGATTATTGTAAAATGTTTTTTATGTTTATGTTTCTGAGTTTGAAACGAGTCCCCTGCATACACTGGTGTCTGTGGTTTTTGGGATGCAGCTGGGAAAGACAGGCACAGTCTCCATATTCTCAAGCTGGTGATATTTCCCTGACCCGTGTGTGTGTCAGTAACAAAATGCCCTCTGTACAAGACAACTAGAAACTTCTCTGCACAATGTAGGTATTTCTTGTATGGGGGCTGTTTTACCAATAGAAATATAATTGTATTGTATATCTGTCCATTTTCTGACTACTTTTTCTAATCCAGGATTGCAGGGGAGCCAGAGTCTGTCCTGACAAGCAATGTGTGTAAGACGTCACACAAACCCTGGACACAGACACACAAACACACACACCTTGGATGGGACTCCACACTGTCTCAGGGCACACATAGACACACACACTCACACATCCTGGACAGGACGCCAGTCTATCACAGGACAAACACAGACACACACACTCACACACCCTGGACAGGACGCCTCTCTGTCTCAGGGCACACACAAACAGACACACACACACTCACAACAGGGCCAATTTTCCCACAAGCCAATGAACTCACCAGCATGAGACTGGGACTATAGGAGGAAACCCCAGTGAACACAAACATGCAAACTCCACACATACAGTCCCCTAGGAACTGTAGCCAGGCATTGATGTTAACCACTGCACTACCCTGCCTCTAAGGGGTAGCAGGTATAAAAGGCTGAAAACAAGACTTAATATTGTGTGTATTTCTGTCCTCTGTAGAGCAGTTAGTTTACAGCTCTGTGCTCATTACTGTGTCAGCTGATAAAAACAGAACCATTGAGGTGTTGAAGTTGTATGGTATGGTTATTGTGCAAAAGTTATGTGGTACATGTTTGTTTATTTCATTCAGGCTTTGTTGGAACACTTTAAGGTCTTTAAGTAGGCATCCTGAATACAGTGGTGGGTTTCATTGGTCTGGACCTGTAGTGTCGTTTAAGTGAAAGTGAAGAAAGTATTTAATTTCTTCTCTCACACTGCAGAATCGCTGAGTGTAAAACAAGAGGGAGCTGTACTGGCAGATTAATCTGGTGTGATGTATTATTTTGTCAAACAACAAACAATTTCCAAATGAAGAAAACAACACAAGTGAAATGTCACTATGTTATTTATGCTTGTAAAAAGATACAGTTTGTCACATTTGATTGTGATTTCTTTATTAGATATTTTAGTTAGAAGCAGTAATTATCGCATTTGTCAGTACAGGAACAGAAGAAAGGTCTATCACCAATTGTCACCAATTTTCAATTACCATTTCAATGTATTGTGTTTCTATTCTATCTCATTTTTTCCTATTTTAATCTATTTCCATTAATCACACACCAGAGGGTTTAAGAATTTATCAGCACAGTAAACATAAGAATGTACCTACAGAACTCAACCCCTGATGTAGTACAAGAGCAGATGCCGTGATTTCCTGTGGATATAGACACACACCCACAGCTTCAAAATACAGCATGAAGTTCCTTAGCCAAACTCTGAATCACTTTTCACAAACAGCAAAACAAATGTCAGAATAAAGTTTAAAGATAAAACCAATTTCAGGTTAAAATAAAACACAATAGTTGCAGAAATCTGCAGTTATTCATTAACTGTTCAGTGTCTAAATGTCTGTTGAGTGAGAGCTTTCTGTGACATTCTAGTACTGAAATAATTTTACTGAATGACAGTTCTCTTTTTGTTACCATATCTTACCCAGAGAGCTTCTCATCTGTTCATTAATAACCAGATTTGTTACAGAGGATCATGGTGATATGATATGAGGACCTGTAAGACTGACTTGAACAGTAGCTGAGCTCCTGAAAGAATCGATCCATAATCCCACTGAATCAGGTTGAACATCAGTCTCCCTGAATACCTAAATATTTACACGAAGTGTAAATGAAGCATGAAGTCATGCTTATTGGCACCCCCCTTTAACTTTGTAAAGCCAGTCCTGTAACCCTATCTGTAGATGGTTCTGTACTTGAGCTTCAATCAAAATTGAAAAACCTTGGGGTGATATGCGATTCTGGCTTAACATTCGACCCACATGTGCAGCATACTGTCAAAACATATTTTTTTCACCTTAGAAATATCGCAAGACTATGCCCTATGCTATCATTAACTGTGGCTGAAAAGCTGATCAACACATTTGTATTCTCTCGAATTGACTACTGTAATGCTCTACTCGCTGGGGTATTTAAATCTACACTGAACAAACTCCAGTATGTCCAAAATTCAGCAGCCAGAATCCTGACCAGATCTAGTGCAAGTGTTCACATTACTCCTATCTTGAAGTCCTTGCACTGGCTTCCGGTCAAATTCCATGCAGACTTTAAAATCCTCATGCTCACCTATATGGCTCAGCTTGGCACCTCAGTACCTGTCTGAACTATTATCTACTACTACTACTACTACTACTACTCCCCACCTCGCAATCTTCGCTCTGCTAATTCTGCTCTCCTTACTGTCTCCCAAGCCCGTCTACATTCTATGGGTGACAGGGCCTTCTCCTGCTATGCCCCCAAGCTCTGGAACTCTCTCCCCATGGATATCAGAGAGTCACCTTCTCTAAACTCCTTCAGATCCAGACTCAAAACCCTCTTCTTCAGAAAAGCCTTTACTGAACTGGTTCCATTCTTCACCCCTCTGCTCTTCTTAGTACCACCATCCAAAGTCTCCTCTGTGTATTGTCATTGTGTTTTATCTTGTGTATTCTTCTTATTTATTGTTGTTGTCATCCTGTAAAGCGCTTTGAGAAGCCACCTTTAAAGGTGCTACATAAAATAAGGTTTATTATTATTATTATTATTATTATTATTATTATTATTATTATTATTATTATTACACTGATGTTGGTTTACTGCTCATCTGTCAGAGCTGCCTACTTTGTGCTTCTGTCCCAGTCTTCAGGGATTTTACCCAAATCTGTGAATTTAATCCAAATTCCCACTCGATCTTGATCCTAAAAGTACAGATGAACCATTTCCAGTAGAACTGTTTGATATCGGACTTATATTTTCACTTCATTTTTACTCAGGTATCAGTTTATACAAAAGACAGTTTTTAATCACCTCGAAACAATTTATAGTTACTTCAGTTCCTTCAGTGCAGAGCTCTTTCCAATTGTTTTCCACTCACTGGGAATTTCACCATGACCTACAAATTTATACTTTAATTTCTCCTCCAGCTGTGACCTGAAAGTACAGATGAACCATTTCCAGTAGGACTGCTCGCTGTTATCTGGGGTGATGCGCCACCTGCTGTAAGGTTCACCTGCTTCTCTGTAGGTCTTATAGGGAACAGTTTTAGTAGATTCCCAAGTAGGATAGAAACTCTTGTCACTGCTGACTGAGGTGGTACAAATATCAACATAAAATATATCTGTCCCATGGATATGCCAGCCAGCCAGAGCAGAAGGACGATGAAACTGGACACTGTGATCAGAGTTATGACCAGGGATAGTGTTTGTGCTGATGGCTTTACAGAAGGGACACTGTTCCCAACAGCCACTGAGCGCCTCACACAGAATCTCATCAGGTCTGCGTCTGAAAATCTTTAAGTCAAGGTCAGGTTTGCTGCTGCTTTCTTTCTGAAGACTTTTCAGTAGCTCATCAAGTGATCTGGCCATCATTTCTCTGAGGAACTGCAGGTCTGTGATGTCTTCCTTTTCAATGTTTCTGAAGTCCTGTCTGGGGAGCACCATGTGATCACTGAGTGCTGCACAGAACTCATCCAGCCACAAGGTGGTGCCACCATGTCTGTCTTTCACTGCTGCAGTGACAGTAGTGTTCACTGTTAAAACCTGCTGTACTAGGTCACTCAGATTGGTTTTAAACATCCTTCTCAGTTGATCACTGTTGTCTCTACAGTATCTCTCAACACGCTCCCTTATAAACTTCTCAAAATAACCCTTTGGATGGTTAATATATTCCATATAGGAGTCAAAGTTCGGCTGCTCAGCGAGGTGTCTCAGAATATGGTTTTCCAGGTTGGATCTGTTACCACTGAAAGCAGGGTAGTTAGATTTCATTTTATCTGGGATCTGGATACAGGTCTTATCACATGCTGCCTGCTGGATCGCAGGTTTGAGGCATCTGCACAGAAAATCTACAAAGAATGTGACAGATGAGGCTCCTTTACAGAAGCTCTTAAAACAGTCGAGGTACTGATCCCTCTTACTCTGGAGGTAAGTCAGAGGATTGTTGGCTTTCCTGAAGGCTGTGTGCATTTTCTTAAATTGTTCTACTGCTGTGGTGCACAGATAGACAGACAGTTCAAACTCGTACTCCTTTGTGAATATATTTTGCTCTGTAGACTTTTCATAATCAGTTATTTTAATCTTTATCAGCCCCAGGATTTCATGGATGAAGTTGTCATTGAAATCCACTTTCTCTTCTTCTCTCCTGTCAATGTATTTATTAACAGGTCTCTGTATTTCCTGAATGGGTTCATTCCCATGATATTCCCACTGTGGGTCTTGAAAAGTAACCGTATTCCATGCAGATCTTGCCCAGCTTTGTTTGATGTGTTTTTTCCTATTGAACTGGAACATCTCCTCTCTGTTCACAATTTTGTTGAGGACATCTCCCTGGTTCTTGAATTTCTCCATCAGGATGTTTTGCACTGTGGCTCTGATGTCCAGCTGTTCCTCAGGGGGCAGCTCTGAGGACACTCTGGTCACCCAGCTCTTCCAGAGTCTGTCAAACTGCTCCTCCACTTTCTTATCACTGAGCTTCTGCTCCTTCAGTCTGGACGCCAGGTCTTTGCTCATTTTAATCAGTTCTGCTTCGTATTCTGATTTCTTCCTGTCTAGCTCCGATCGGCATTTCTTCAGTCTGATCAGTTCATTGCTCTGCTTTCTGGTTTCTTCAATGAGCTCATTTCTCAGGCTCTCAAACCTTTTATCAACATTCACCTTCCACTTAATCAAGATCTCCTGGTATTTTTCTTCTTTAAAATACTTCTTTATTTCAGCTGTCAGAGTTCTGTAGATCTCATGAAATTCTCTCCTCAGATCTGACAATGTCACAGCCTGAACTATATTATTGATGATTTGGTTGCTCAGTCTGTTCTGTACCTCTAAGGCTCGTTTCCTCATCTTCCATGACCACTCTCCGTACCTGTCCTCCAGTTTACTGTAAACCATCATTTCTAGGGTGTTTCTGAAGCTGAAGACAAAGTTCTCCCCCAGCAGGGTGTTCCAGAGATCTTTGATCCGTAATTTAAACTCTGACAGTGAGGGAAACTTCACTCCCGGCTGCCACTGAGCGACACTGAGGAGCTTCATCTTCAGCTCCTGGACGTTCTGGCTGTAGGAGGGGTTGGGAGGAGCCATCGGAGGGTCTCCTTCCAGAAGGTTTTTGAAGTAGAAAACCTGTGAGTCCACATCAAACTGGATAATGTCACTGAAGCCGGTAACTTCACAGCCTTCCTCTTTGGCAGCAATGCGGGACATTTCATCCAGTTTCTCCTGGAGGCGCCTCCTTCCCTCCATATTCTTGCTGTTTGCTGAAGATTCTGCCACATTCTGATGCACAAAAACACAACTTGGTTTGATCTGAACAGACTTCATTCTCAGAAATGCCTGGACGCAGATTTGGAGAATATCCTGCATTTCAGAGGGATTTTCTCCCATGATGTTGATCACAGTCATGTCACCAATCCCGATAATAAACGTTGCTAATTCATTGTCATGACTCAGTGTGGTTTTATTACTGAGCTCTGGTGACCGAAGCCCCTCTGTGTCCACCACCAGGACAAAGTCATACTGCAGCTGAGCTCTGACATCCTCACTCACTCGCACTAACTGCATGAACACTCCCCTGGTGCACCTTCCTGCACTCACTGTGAACTGCAGCCCGAACATCGTGTTCAGCAGAGTGGACTTTCCCGAGCTCTGGACTCCAAGAACAGAGAGGACAAACACCCTTCTGTCTCCAATTTTTTCCTTGAGTTTGTCTAGGACAGCCTCAATCCACAGGAGGGGCACATGGGCAGCATCTCCGTCCATCAGCTCCAGAGGATGTCCTGACATCAGCATCTCGGCTCCGACAGCGGGAAAGACACTGACAAACTGTCTGTACTCTTCTAGACCCTCTCCTTCTGATTGAACAGCCTCATGAAGCTGAGCGGTTTCTCTCATGAGGTGTTGAAGTCCGAGAGTAGCAGCAGTGATCTCTTCAGATATGGTGCTCAGGTCTTTCTGCAGTTTCATCTCCTGCTCCTTGTCCTTGCTCTTCTCTTTCTGCCTCAGTGTTTTCCATGTGGAGTGGAATTTCTTCTGAAGTTCACTCAGTGTGTCTGCAGTCAGTTCATCTAGATACATCCCCAGCCAGTGCAGCATGAACAGTTTAATGTCTTGTGGATCTGCAGAAGCTAAACACTCCAGGAAGGATCTCATGAAGTCATGGAGAGGGAAAGCTCTCTTTAGCTGCTCACGGCGGAGGGCTCTTTTCTCAGCCCTGATATTGCTCACCTGCTGTTCAATACTTGTGTTCACTCTGCTGTTCAGACAATACTGTTCTTTGTCCTTCAGGCACCACTTGTGCCACAGCTTGCCCTGCAGAGGCAGCAGCTTCTCCTTGAGGTTTAATAACTCATCTTCTCTCAGGAGGCTCATCAGAAGTTCAGCCTTTTCCTTCCCTTCTCTACAGGCTTCACTGTCTTCATCCACCCTGAACTGCTGCTGTCTCGCAGCCTGTAAGTATGTCTGCAGGCTGGAGCTCTTGTTCACAGTGGAGATGCAGTGTTTGACATGTAATACTATCTCATCAGTCAGATCAGCTTCGTTCCTGTTCTTGGCAGCCAGTCTCACCTTGGTTGGATTGTTTCCTTGTGGGACTTTACTCAGGCCAGCAAACAGACAGATTAGGGGAACAGGAGAGTTGAAAAGAGCCTCAGCTGTCTTCTTCACGTCTTCCCCCAGTGGAGTCTCTGTGATCAGAACTACATTGACAACGCTGACCTCCTGGAGAAACTGCAGCTGTTCTGGGTGTTTGCTGGCATCACCGTGAAGGTTCAGGAGAGCCACACAGCTGTCGAACACGTCGTCCTTCCTGCCTCCTGGACAGTACCAGGCGATCTCCACCACCCCGTCCATGAGCAGGCAGTGTGGGGAGCTGCCCCTGCAGTGCCGGTGGAAAAACACACTGTGTCTCTTGGGGCTGACGACGCTGTTTAGGATCTGGGATTTGGAGACGGAGGATGATCCCAGCCTGATGAAGGACACCGTTGGCACTGGAGCATTGAACATGTCCCTGCAGTTGTGTTTCACAGAGCTGCCTCTCTCAGATGGCTCCCTGCAGCACCATGATTTCTTGATCTGCCTCAGGGCCCACAGAGGGAACTCCAGTGCCCCAGTCCAGGGGCTGGGCACCAGCAGGGGTAAGGTGAACTGACAGGTGGACAGCTTGGTGTAGAGGTACTGCCTCAGGAAGTCATCAGAGTAGTGGAACACAGCCATGTGGACGTCCATGGGGTGAATGTGAGTCTTGTGTTTCTTTTCCTTCTCAACATCTTCCTCGCCAATACTGAAGAAGCCAAAACTGCTTTTTTCAGGACCACTAGAACACTGCACTGTGGTGGCACTGTTTTCCTTACAGTCAGTATCCGGAACTTTAAGAACAAAAAAACGGACACTGTAGTCCAGCATCATGAGCTTGTACAGATAGTGGAAACAGAGCTGGCTCTCCTCTCTGGGATTGTTCACACTTTGTGAGGCACTATCTATGACAAGAATATCTTTTTTTTGCTGTTTAAGGCATAGGCACTTTAGACCCAGTTTCTGAAGCAAATTCATAAAATCTTCTCGTTCCTCGCTGTTTGTCAAGTGTGTCAACTGCAGTTCAAGTTGTTTCCAGTCCTGATATACATTTGCACATGTGATTGCTGAGGAGACTTCAGGGATCATTTTCCCCTTTAGCTGTGATTTTATCAACTGTAGTCGCCTCTCCTTATCCTTTGAGGTGACTGACTGTTTGTTTTTTGATGCAGTCAGAGCTGTGAGCACTAAGTGGGCCTGAGCTCTTGTAGGATGTTGCCCTTTCAGTAAGCAGTCTTTGTCATAAGCCTTCTGGAGCTCATTCTCTAAAAAGTCAATGTCTTTCCAGCCCAGAGGGTGACTGAAACTGTTGTTCTTCAAGCTGTATCCTACAGATGTGATGACCGAAAGTACCAGCAGTTCTGCTTCTCCCTCATTGTTCTGTGTTAAAGTCTGTCGCAGGGAGTTCAGGGAGAAGGCAATAGTGCATGTGGCTTTGATCTTGGCCTCACGCACAGTTACAGAGTCACTGAGTGCTAATGTAGAATCTGCTAGTTCTTTAGTTCTCCTCAGGATTTCCGCCAGTTCAGAGAACTCGGAAACAGAGACAACTTTGAATATTTCCTCCTCAGCCTGGTAGGCCCACTCCATGATTTTGGCTCTGTTTGGGACGTTTTTCACTGTGTACAGGTGAGGCTCCATGAGAGAGCGCATCATCGTTTGCAGGTTTATTGCTTCCTCATGTTTGTGCTTTTTAACAACTTCCAGTAAAACATCTTGCAGGACCTTGTTAGAGAGACAGGTCTGAAACCAGATTCTGTGGGACCCTGTTGTTTCTCTCAGTTTACTCTTGAACTGCAGCAGCTCAGTCAGAACCTGTTCACTGTTGGACACAGTCCAGTTCTTCACTGTCTGAATCAGCTCCTCAGCCTCTCTCTGTGCCGAGAGCTCCCTCTCTCCTGACATCAGGTCTGCGTCCTGCCCTGTGATCCTTCTGTAGGCCTCCAGCAGGCTGCTGCTCAGTCTGAAAGGGTCTGTGAAGTCCTGAGTGTGAGCAGACAGGATGATGTCCCACACAGGAATCAGCCTGGTTCCTCTGTCTATCACCTGCCAGGTCCTGTTGCTGCTGACCAGAGCACACTTCCACTGCAGGTGATTGTGAGTTTCAGCAGGACCCCCACTTTTAGAGACAGAGAGCTTCACTCCGCTCATCTGGGTTTCACTGTAGTTCCCAGTAAAGTGTCCTTTCAGCTCTGATGCAGACTTGCTCACTCCAGCTGAACAAGATGTGGTTAATGCACAGTATCCATGACCAACATAGATATTTAGAGCTTGTCAGATGTCAGGCTGTTCATCCCTGTGAGATCATTGCTGCTGAAACCCTCACCAGAGGCCTTCCACCAGAACACCCCACCAAAGTGAACAGGACCCTGGTTAGCATGGGTGCCAAATCTCTTAAAAAAACTATCCATTCTGTTTATTAACATAGGGAACATGCTATCTTCTTCACTCTTTAACAGCGCCGTTTCTATATCTCGGAGGTCTCTCATGGCAGCACCTGACAACTTCAGTCTATTCTTCTCAAAAAAGCTGGACGCCAGTGGTACATAGTTGTACTTTGTTTTCCATATGCATGGGTGTGCAGATGGGGGTTTCTCCTTGTCTGTAGAGTGTGAGAGACCTACTGTGTTTGCAGCAGAGAAGGCCTTGAATTCACCTGTTACTAAAGTGCTGAAAGAGTAGCCCAGATTTTCCATGACCTTCTGGAAAAGGGCCTGTGATTTATAGGATGAAAACTCCTCCTGCTCATAAAGGGAGCTGTGCTGGGGTCTGTGCAGTGAGAAGCCCTCAGGAACCTCAATGAGCTGCTCTCTCTTCTCCAGCATGTTCTTCAGAACCCCAGTGCAGTAGATTCCCTGCAGAGACAGGCCTTCAGACGCATTACTTAACACCTCCTCATCAGAAAGGTTTCCAGGAGGAGAGGTGGATGTGTCTTCCATGAAACTGAGCTGTTTGTGCAGATTCTTTACCAGCTCTTTGAGGGATTGTCCAGCCGGTACCCAGCACTCCTTAGGGACGTCAAGAGCTGAACGAATCTTATCTTTCAACGATTTCACCTGGGCGGCGTTTTCTTTATTTTTCTCTAACAGTTTCTGAAGCTGTGTTAGGTCCCGTCTCACCTGCTGTGTTCTCCTTCTAAAGGACTTCTGTGGGTTTACCTAGTTTATTAAGACAGAAGAAAAAAAGTAAATAATTTAGCAAACAGAATGGGTTTCTGGGCGATAATTAAAAATCGAACACGCTAAGAAATTTTCCATCCTGGTTACATTCTAAAAAAGTCCATGTAAAGTATATAAGGAAATAATATACAAAACTGAGTTTTTTCAATAGAAATACATTAAAACATGAATGTTGAGACTTAACATTCAGGATGACTTGACACAGAAATTGTATATACATATTGTATAGTACATATTGTAACAAGTACGTAAATTACAGTAGAGAGAAACAAACTTGTTTAGCTTGAAAGTGATTAGGGAAGGATGTTGGGACAATAAGCTGTGTTATTACCATAAACAAAACATTACAGCAACGAGGTTTAGATGTTGCTGTCTAGTATGTTTGACAAATCAATCACTTATCCTCTAAAAATAAATTCATTGTTTTGAATAATACATTATTGAAATCATTTAAAATAAAAATGATTAATTTAATTGCTATTTTTTAAATTAGATTTTTCCATTCATGGTGAATTTACAAATAAATTTACACATTTTTTAAGCATAAATTTAAATGTTATTAAAAACCAGAATGCTCAAACTAATGGTGTCTAAAGCAAAAATGAAAGAGAAAAAAAAATTGTTTGCGTAAGCATTCAGATCTGTGGATTCAATATTTAGTGAAAGTACCTTTGGAAACAATTACATCTGTAAACGTTTTTAGGCATATCTCTACTAAACTAAACCAAATTGTTTTGAGATCACTCAAGGACAGTAATGGTCAAGTCTCAAAGACTTTCATTTCTGATTAATGCTTGACGTCACTATGCTCACAAAGAGACCAAAGGTCATTGAAATGTACAACGATGTACTGTAGCTGCAGATGGATTTTTTGGATTCTCACAGGGAAATCACAGAATTGGCTGCAGCTGGAAACTCCCCCCATTTGTAAGCAGTTCCTGAAGCAAGTTAAGGTTGTCCACAAACTCTCAAGGTTCTATAAAGTAGTGAGCATGGTGGTATAACATTGATAGCAGCCTAGGTCATTTACTTCAATTATCTTGAGATATCACATTAAATACGTTAACAAGGTACACGTGTGTTCATTTCGAATCCACTTGTGTTCAATTGCTTGATAAATTGCACAATAAATATCACTGACTGTGAGGTCTCACACCTAAAAGAGCCGATCAGGGGTGAGTTTCCTGAAAACGATGAATCTTAGAGACTAACGAGCAACTTTCCGCTGTACAGATGCAGCCATTCAAAACAAGCGGGCGATACCACATTATTGTGCGGTGCGCTTGACGCAGTTTACCTCAAGTTACCGTATTAATACCATAAATTCTCGCATAGTGCTTCATGATACCACGTGGTACCGCAAATAAAATAATAGTATTCAGAATTTCCGCAAGGTGGAGCTAATAAAGCTCAACCTCTCATGTTTGAGCTGTCGCCATCAAAGTCTTTACCAAAATTATTACTAATAGTATTAATAATGAATGACCTTGGACAAGCTGTAAACTCAAAGTATTGCCCTGGTCCACATTCTTTTTTCATTGATTGTCTTTGTAAAAGTAACACCCCAGCATTTCGCAATCACGCATTTGTTTCCAATCATGCAAAGTACAGTAATTTTTGAGAATCTCCGATTCACCATGCCTTTCACATGCTCATAAAAGATATTGATTTTGGAACATATATATTACTGTATGCAAACTGTACTATATACAGTATGTATATGTATATTTAATGTCTTTACTGTGCCCATTTTAGTATTGAATATTTATATGGAATTTTACCACTAAAGGGAAATCTTAGTAGCTGAGCATAAAAAGAATAGGAGCATACTGTAACACGTGTGAAGGCCATAAACGATATTAATTTTGGAACATAAACATATAGTATATGGCTGGTTTCGGTACTTTAAAGAAAAAATACACACCAGTATTCCATTTCTCCCTAAACATTTTAAGCATCGAAGTCTTTAACTAACATGTGAAATAACGTGTATAAAAAGTGGTAGTTATAAGCTTTTCTGCGAATACGCTCGATACCGGAGTCAACAAGCATACTTTTAGAATTTGATTAATAGGGAATATAATATGGAATCGCGTATCTAAAGAAATTAATAACGATATAATTATATTCATGTACTGCAACAGAGTAGTACACGCTGTACAATGTCTGTTGATTCTGTATGTGTAGGGCTGTTTCACAACTCCTCACGCGACCTTGCTGGTGGTACTGTGGTCTATGTTCCCAACTTGTAAACCTGAGGTTGTGTGTTCAAATCCAGCTAGTGACTTGACTCTTCTTATAACAAACATTTCTTTGAAAAAATAGAATAGCAATATTATGGACAATAAATTGACAATAAATATAGAAAAGCACATATTAAATTTTGGAAATAGTTTTAATATGTTAATAGTTCCCTGGTTCTGCACCCCTGGGTGTTTCTCTCTCTCTCGCTCAATCACTCGCTCACCCTCCCCCCTCTCTCAATTCAATTCAATTCAAGGTGCTTTATTAGCAGGGCTCGTCGTGTGTCTCTCTCTGGTCGGGGCGCGGGAGAGCTCGCTGGCAGGTGGTGACGGAGAAGAAAATAAAGCCAGCTTTTAACTCCGCAAGTCTGAGTTTTTGGGTCCGTCCTATCCGAACCCAAAATCGTTACACTATTATTCTGTCCATCGAAAACCTGTTTATATGTGACCTTTCAGAACACCTATCTGTTTTCTTCCTGGCACAATTTATGAGCACTCTGTGATTAAATTAATTATCGTTACATTATCATTCTCACTGTGCATAACAAGGAAGATTAATAAACATAAGGTTGTCTAATGACAATCTATTGTTTATCTCATGGCTAAATAGTCAAGTCTAGCCAAAAGAGAAAACATCGACTTTATTTAAACTACAGCGAAAGTATTAATGGTTTTTAATTACCATACTTTATGGTACATGACTTTGCTAAAACGTATTTACACTTGTAAAAAAAACATTCCAATGTTAATGCGACATGGAAGATAATGTGGTGTATTGGTCGTTAGTGAAAATATTTAATCAATTAATCTCTTTACTGTGCACATTTTAATCCACTTAGTATTGAATATTTATATGGAATTTTACCACTAAAGGGAAATTTTAGTAGCTAAGCATAAAACGCAGAGGAGCATAACAAAGGTCATAAAGGTCATAAACAATATTAATTTAGGAACATAAACATATTATGTAAACTGTATGTTGCTGTTATTGGTATTTTAAAGAAAAAATACACACCAATACTCCATTTCTCCCTAAACATTTTAAGCACCAAAGTCTTACATGTGGTTTTCATCACTCTCTGCGGGAGTGCTGGCTGTGACGAATTAAACCGGTTTCACAGGTATTTTCAAAGTAGAAGGGGTCGAGTCTTCAGCAGGAGGGGGTAACAAGCTGCCCAGCCGTGTGGAATGCTACAGAACCATAAACAGACAATACACACTAGCCGAATATTTGACCAAGATATCCAGACACAGCTGTATGAGCTCCACCAGTAAAACTCAAAGTATTACGCTGGTCCACACTATTTGCAACCATCATTTTAAATGAAAAGACTTTATTTTTTCATCGACAAAAAGTAACACCCACCACAGCATTTCGTTGATCTAACTAACAAGGATGGGACATGGGACAAAAACTGTTCAATCCCTAGTTCGTCTGGCATTTTTTTTTACTATAACAACAAATAAAAATTCCCTTGCTTTTAAAAGAGCGTTTCATAATTTCTAACAACGAAAATTATTAAACTGCGACATTATCATTCAACGAAAGCTCAAAATATCACAAGGATCCTCAAGAGATCAACAAAGACAACAGAAAAAGATATGTGTATAAGATACTGTCCATGGGAATCCAAACTTTTTTATCTACGCTAAGAAGTAGACTTTAAAATTTCTTCATTACACAGTGAAGTCAAAATTCCGGGATGTGCCTATATTAGTACGCTGGGCAAACGTTCCGAGGTCAAATTCTTCCAGCACGGGTGTACCTTTAAAGTGGAGACGACGGCACAGACATTTTTTGGCATGCATAAAAAACAGCAATTCTGTCAGTGAGCCCTAAATGAATTAATAGCAAACATGCTTTCATGGAGGGCTTCTCAGATAGTTGGGCCTTCAGGTAGATTGTCAGGTGAAAGGATTTGTAAATATATTTTGTTAAAGCAAGTCAGTTTTTCCGCAACACATAAAATACATTTTTCCAAGAAAGTTTAGCCTTTGTCACTAATGAAACCACTAAATAAAGACATAAATATAGAGATTTTTTTATTCAATGTTGGTAGCAGGATGAACTGTCAGGTTGTGCTAAGTGTATATTTTGTTGCAGAGTTGCTGCAAGATGTTAACAGTGAAAAAAGATATTTAGAAATGAGTTATTTCCAGAAGAAAATTTTCAGAATAATCGGTGCCATTAACCGCTCCAGGCAGCAGAACTGAGAACCGTGCCTCCTCCCTCTCTCGGTGCTGCACCGGGTCTAAATATCTAAACATATGTATCTATATAGCAGGAAGTCTCACTGTATTCCACTTTTTTCTAAACACGGAAAAACAGATTCACAACGCGACGCTGTGTCACTGTGTAAAAAAAATGGTTTGAACACCCTATATTGCAAAGAGCTGCTGAGCTACTATAAGAATAGGAGTTCCAGCTGTCAAAGGGGAAAGTGCCCGCGGTCTTTTAATTAGTATTAATATAAGTATTTAGTGGTATTAAATAAATACAGCTTTTTAGTATAGATTACACTTTTCTAAAATGTATTTAAAAATAAAAATGATTACAATCTAATCTTTCCACGTTTGGTCCAAAAATCCCAAGAAAAATACATCTAAATAGGGAGAAAGCTATGCTGAAAGTTTATTAAGATACTTAGAAGACAAAGATAACAATTTATGTTGCATTTGTCTGATTGTGAATAAAAAAATACATATGATAAAACATGCTTTTGCGATTTAAATCAAAACGTGATTTAAATCAATATAAATGTTTATATTGTAACGCATACTTTACAGCCTCCATTTCTTTATAAAAAATTAAAGATCGTTTGCACAGCCTAAGAGGGGGGGTCTACTCTCAGTGACAGCTGACAATCCTCCATACACTCAAGTGAAAAATTAATAATGCCAATGTAAACGTCATATTTACAATTTGTTGATAATAGAAATGTTAAGTTCTCTAAAGCTTTGTGATATCTTTACCCAGGCAGCAAAAGATCAGCTACACTGGGAAGATGCGACACAGAAGATATGATTAATAACCTTTTAAATCTGAAGGGAGATGTAAAGGGATCCCCCCACAAACACACACAATAGAAGCAGGAAGCAGAAGCAGGGACAGTTGTCAGAAGGAAAGAAGGTGACTATTCATTGTTATTAAAAATGGCTTAAATTCGATCATGTTGTGATATTTAGAAATATAAAAAGTCAATTAATTGTCCATAATATTGTTATTCTATTTTTTCAAAGAAATGTTTGTTAAAAAGAAAGTTACAGCACCAACTGGATTTGAACACACAACCTGTGAGTTACTAATCCAGCACATAGACCACCAGGCTACCAGGAAGGTCAGCCCTACACATACAGAATCAACAGACATTGTACAGCATGTATTACTGTGTTGCAGTACACAAATATAATTTTATTGTTATTAATTTCTTTAGATACGCGATTCCATATTATATTAGCAGAAAAGCTTAAAACTACCAC